>NW_027422800.1:0-133262 GCF_048934315.1 Petromyzon marinus
TTAGCATTGAAATAACTAGGCGAATTTAGCATTGAAATAACTGGGTGATTTGCTAGTGACTGGTCACAGAAATGACTACACATCTGAGCTATTCACAGTACTATATAGTGAACCAATAAAAACTAAAATATAAATTACCTTCATGTTATCAATAAACTCTATATTCTCCAATCAGCTAAGCTACCAACCATGAGTCGTTATATATCACAATGCTATATGGCGAAAAAATGGGTGGATTCTTACCCTCAAATTTCCGTACCACGGATAGCTACGGGCCCCGTTCAGACGGACGAGTTCGTCCATGGTCGGAATAGAGGAGGGGGAGAGAGACAGCTGCGAAGCCCTAGTATACTCCATGTTGTAAACCATACCATTAACCGTGGTGTGAGAGGTATTAAGAGGCAATGCTGGCGAAAGAGCTGCGGTCTGAAGGTCATCGTAAAATTACAATTAATTAAGAACAGAAATGATTTAACACATCTTTCCAGTGGTTACTAAGCTTGAATCCATCTTCTCGGTTGAAATTGTCTCTGTGCTTGTATATGTGAATGGCCTCATGAACGAATCTCTCATGGTAGCCAGTTGGTTTGCAAAGAACCTCCGTCTTGGAGAAGTCAATGTCATGTGAGCCCACTGAATTGTAACAGTGATCTGCCACGGCAGAGGAGTTCGTCTTACCGTGTTTCAAGTCTGCTTTATGTTCGCGGATGCGGTCCGAGATATGTCTTTTGGTTTCTCCAATGTAGCTACTACCACAGAGGCACTTTAGTTTGTAAACGCCCGGGTACTGTATGTCTGGAAGAGCATCTTTTACAGATGGAACTAAATCACGGATTTTGTGTACTGTGTTGAATCGGACCTGGATCTTGTGTTTATTCAGGATTTTGGAGATCTTTTTAGTGACCCCTGCAATGTAGGGTAAGGTGATGGTTTTGAGTGGCTCCACAAGAGGATCCTTCTTCATGACTGGAGTGATGGCTTTGCGGATTGTGTAGTCGGAGTAGCCATTAGCCCTGAGAGCCTGGTGTACGTGCTTGAGTTCACTGGTAATGTGTTCCTGGTCGGAAATGCATTGGGCTCTATGGTATAGAGTCTTGATGAGGCAGTTCTTCTGGGATGGATGGTGGTGGGAATCCGGTTTCAAGTAAGCATCTGTATGGGTAGCTTTCCTGTAGACAGAGTGGCTCATTGAACCATCATGTCTCCTTTTAATTAAGACATCCAGAAAGGGTAGTTTGCCATCTTTTTCGACCTCCATGGTAAATCTGATGGCTGGGTGTATGGAATTGATGTGGTCGCGGAATTGGTCTAGAGCAGGCTGGCCATGTGGCCAGATGACAAAGGTGTCATCAACGTACCTCTTCCATAAGGTCGGGCGTAGAGTGGCAGTCTGGATGGCGTCAGTTTCAAATTTTTCCATGAATACGTTGGCTACAACCGGAGATAGGGGGGAGCCCATTGGGGTGCCCTCAGTTTGTTTGTAGAAAGTTCCATTCCAGGTGAAGTATGTGTTGGTTAAGCAATGTCTCACCAGGGGGGGTACATCAGTATGCAGTCCTTGATGAACCAGGTCTTCAATGATAGCGATGGTGTCAGGTACCGGGACTTTGGTGAACAAGGACACCACATCAAAACTGACAAGCAGGTCGTTTGGGGACAGGGAAATGTCTTTGATTGTCGATACCAGGTGAGTAGAATTTAGTACCGCAGAGGTGGTTTTTCCAGTGAAAGGTCGCAGTATATCAGCCAGAAAACGTGCCAGTTTGTAGGTGGGGGAGCTGATAGTAGAGACGATGGGACGAAGGGGTGTATCTTCTTTGTGTATCTTTGGAAGGCCATATAATCTTGGTGGTCTGGCAGCAGAGGGTTTCAACAAGAACTGTTTGTTCTCATCAATTAATGCTGTTGAATCAGAGATAATTTTGTTCGTTTTGGTGACCAGGCTGTTGGTGGGGTCTCTTTTTATTTTTGTATAGCTGCCATCGTTGAGTAGTTCTTGAATTTTGTTGTTATATTCTGTTTTGTCCATGATGACAGTGGCATTGCCTTTGTCGGCTGAGAGAACGACAATATCATCCCTCTTTTTTAATTGAGATAATTCAAAACGTTCGTCTTTGCTGATGTTGCTAGGTGGCAACTTAGCGTTTTTGAGGGTTGCAGCGATTTCAGATCTTGCTACGTCTGCAGAGATGTGACTCAAGCCCTTGAGTGCAACGTCGACATTGGCAATGATATCATTAACCGGTAAGTGTCTCGGTGTGACAGCAAAGTTTAGACCTTTAGCTAAAACGGATTTCAGACCATCAGAAATGGAACTGTTACTGCGATTAATTACGACTTTGTTGACGTCTATCTTTTCGGTGTGTGGATCCGATTTTTTGCTGGAGAGGTGATTGAATTTGGAAATCAAATTGTCCCTACATTTGTTCGACATAGTGGCAGCCGAAGAGGTAGTCATATTGTCTACATGTTCCCAATCCGATGTAGACATTGTTGCTGTCAATTTTAAGTGTGATTTGTAGAGTGTCTTGTCTAACTGATCGAGTTCGGTGCGTGTAAGTCTGATTTTTTCCGAGATAAGAGCGAAGCTAGTTCTAGCTAGAATTCGTTTTGCATTGAGAGAAGTTGCAACAGCAGAGGTTAGTGTAAATGCGGTTGGTATTACCTTAGAGTCGCGGCATCTCTTCAGAAAGGTGAGAGACTCGATTAGTTGAGCCTTCTTATCCCGAAGTCTGTTGAATGATCTTAAGGATGTGTGGAATCCCTCCCCGTAGAGGCGGTTAAATTTCGATTTAAAGCTTTCGTGACTGCAATGATTCATCTTCTTTGGTTCTTTCGGTAAAGTCACGTAGAATGAGAATAAAATAATAAATTGATAAAATAAAATAACACAATAATATTCTCACGACGTTTCGGCCACAACACAAGCGGCCTTCATCAGGTGAAGGGAGCGAGACTGTCTGGTAGGACAGCGCTGGAGTGAGAGAGCCACGTTCAGATCACGGCTTTTTAAGCTGTGTGAGAGGAACAAAGAGCCTTGACGAAGGAATTAGCATAAAATTTTGCATTGAAATGGCTGAATGATTAGCTTGTGACTGGTCACAGAAATAGCTATGTTAAAAGTTAAAGCATACACATCCGCAGAGGCACCCATTGTTAAAAGGAATTAGCATAGAATTTAGCATTGAAATAGCTAAATTAAGGCATACACATCCGCAGAGGCACCCCTTGATAATGGGATTAGCATAGAATTTAGCATTGAAATGGCTGAGTGATTCGCTTGTAACTGCTACAGAAATAGTTACGTTGAAGTCAGAGCATACACATTCACCGAGGCACTTAGTACAAATCAAACAGGAGAATTTAGCATTGAAATAACTAGGCGAATTTAGCATTGAAATAACTGGGTGATTTGCTAGTGACTGGTCACAGAAATGACTACACATCTGAGCTATTCACAGTACTATATAGTGAACCAATAAAAACTAAAATATAAATTACCTTCATGTTATCAATAAACTCTATATTCTCCAATCAGCTAAGCTACCAACCATGAGTCGTTATATATCACAATGCTATATGGCGAAAAAATGGGTGGATTCTTACCCTCAAATTTCCGTACCACGGATAGCTACGGGCCCCGTTCAGACGGACGAGTTCGTCCATGGTCGGAATAGAGGAGGGGGAGAGAGACAGCTGCGAAGCCCTAGTATACTCCATGTTGTAAACCATACCATTAACCGGTTAATGGTATGGTTTACAACATGGAGTATACTAGGGCTTCGCAGCTGTCTCTCTCCCCCTCCTCTATTCCGACCATGGACGAACTCGTCCGTCTGAACGGGGCCCGTAGCTATCCGTGGTACGGAAATTTGAGGGTAAGAATCCACCCATTTTTTCGCCATATAGCATTGTGATATATAACGACTCATGGTTGGTAGCTTAGCTGATTGGAGAATATAGAGTTTATTGATAACATGAAGGTAATTTATATTTTAGTTTTTATTGGTTCACTATATAGTACTGTGAATAGCTCAGATGTGTAGTCATTTCTGTGACCAGTCACTAGCAAATCACCCAGTTATTTCAATGCTAAATTCGCCTAGTTATTTCAATGCTAAATTCTCCTGTTTGATTTGTACTAAGTGCCTCGGTGAATGTGTATGCTCTGACTTCAACGTAACTATTTCTGTAGCAGTTACAAGCGAATCACTCAGCCATTTCAATGCTAAATTCTATGCTAATCCCATTATCAAGGGGTGCCTCTGCGGATGTGTATGCCTTAATTTAGCTATTTCAATGCTAAATTCTATGCTAATTCCTTTTAACAATGGGTGCCTCTGCGGATGTGTATGCTTTAACTTTTAACATAGCTATTTCTGTGACCAGTCACAAGCTAATCATTCAGCCATTTCAATGCAAAATTTTATGCTAATTCCTTCGTCAAGGCTCTTTGTTCCTCTCACACAGCTTAAAAAGCCGTGATCTGAACGTGGCTCTCTCACTCCAGCGCTGTCCTACCAGACAGTCTCGCTCCCTTCACCTGATGAAGGCCGCTTGTGTTGTGGCCGAAACGTCGTGAGAATATTATTGTGTTATTTTATTTTATCAATTTATTATTTTATTCTCATTCTACGTGACTTTACCGAAAGAACCAAAGAAGATGAATCATTGCAGTCACGAAAGCTTTAAATCGAAATTTAACCGCCTCTACGGGGAGGGATTCCACACATCCTTAAGATCATTCAACAGACTTCGGGATAAGAAGGCTCAACTAATCGAGTCTCTCACCTTTCTGAAGAGATGCCGCGACTCTAAGGTAATACCAACCGCATTTACACTAACCTCTGCTGTTGCAACTTCTCTCAATGCAAAACGAATTCTAGCTAGAACTAGCTTCGCTCTTATCTCGGAAAAAATCAGACTTACACGCACCGAACTCGATCAGTTAGACAAGACACTCTACAAATCACACTTAAAATTGACAGCAACAATGTCTACATCGGATTGGGAACATGTAGACAATATGACTACCTCTTCGGCTGCCACTATGTCGAACAAATGTAGGGACAATTTGATTTCCAAATTCAATCACCTCTCCAGCAAAAAATCGGATCCACACACCGAAAAGATAGACGTCAACAAAGTCGTAATTAATCGCAGTAACAGTTCCATTTCTGATGGTCTGAAATCCGTTTTAGCTAAAGGTCTAAACTTTGCTGTCACACCGAGACACTTACCGGTTAATGATATCATTGCCAATGTCGACGTTGCACTCAAGGGCTTGAGTCACATCTCTGCAGACGTAGCAAGATCTGAAATCGCTGCAACCCTCAAAAACGCTAAGTTGCCACCTAGCAACATCAGCAAAGACGAACGTTTTGAATTATCTCAATTAAAAAAGAGGGATGATATTGTCGTTCTCTCAGCCGACAAAGGCAATGCCACTGTCATCATGGACAAAACAGAATATAACAACAAAATTCAAGAACTACTCAACGATGGCAGCTATACAAAAATAAAAAGAGACCCCACCAACAGCCTGGTCACCAAAACGAACAAAATTATCTCTGATTCAACAGCATTAATTGATGAGAACAAACAGTTCTTGTTGAAACCCTCTGCTGCCAGACCACCAAGATTATATGGCCTTCCAAAGATACACAAAGAAGATACACCCCTTCGTCCCATCGTCTCTACTATCAGCTCCCCCACCTACAAACTGGCACGTTTTCTGGCTGATATACTGCGACCTTTCACTGGAAAAACCACCTCTGCGGTACTAAATTCTACTCACCTGGTATCGACAATCAAAGACATTTCCCTGTCCCCAAACGACCTGCTTGTCAGTTTTGATGTGGTGTCCTTGTTCACCAAAGTCCCGGTACCTGACACCATCGCTATCATTGAAGACCTGGTTCATCAAGGACTGCATACTGATGTACCCCCCCTGGTGAGACATTGCTTAACCAACACATACTTCACCTGGAATGGAACTTTCTACAAACAAACTGAGGGCACCCCAATGGGCTCCCCCCTATCTCCGGTTGTAGCCAACGTATTCATGGAAAAATTTGAAACTGACGCCATCCAGACTGCCACTCTACGCCCGACCTTATGGAAGAGGTACGTTGATGACACCTTTGTCATCTGGCCACATGGCCAGCCTGCTCTAGACCAATTCCGCGACCACATCAATTCCATACACCCAGCCATCAGATTTACCATGGAGGTCGAAAAAGATGGCAAACTACCCTTTCTGGATGTCTTAATTAAAAGGAGACATGATGGTTCAATGAGCCACTCTGTCTACAGGAAAGCTACCCATACAGATGCTTACTTGAAACCGGATTCCCACCACCATCCATCCCAGAAGAACTGCCTCATCAAGACTCTATACCATAGAGCCCAATGCATTTCCGACCAGGAACACATTACCAGTGAACT
This sequence comes from Petromyzon marinus, assembly GCF_048934315.1. Classification (NCBI taxonomy): domain Eukaryota; kingdom Metazoa; phylum Chordata; class Hyperoartia; order Petromyzontiformes; family Petromyzontidae; genus Petromyzon; species Petromyzon marinus. The sequence continues at coordinate 6,448 of NW_027422800.1, forward strand.
CAAGCACGTACACCAGGCTCTCAGGGCTAATGGCTACTCCGACTACACAATCCGCAAAGCCATCACTCCAGTCATGAAGAAGGATCCTCTTGTGGAGCCACTCAAAACCATCACCTTACCCTACATTGCAGGGGTCACTAAAAAGATCTCCAAAATCCTGAATAAACACAAGATCCAGGTCCGATTCAACACAGTACACAAAATCCGTGATTTAGTTCCATCTGTAAAAGATGCTCTTCCAGACATACAGTACCCGGGCGTTTACAAACTAAAGTGCCTCTGTGGTAGTAGCTACATTGGAGAAACCAAAAGACATATCTCGGACCGCATCCGCGAACATAAAGCAGACTTGAAACACGGTAAGACGAACTCCTCTGCCGTGGCAGATCACTGTTACAATTCAGTGGGCTCACATGACATTGACTTCTCCAAGACGGAGGTTCTTTGCAAACCAACTGGCTACCATGAGAGATTCGTTCATGAGGCCATTCACATATACAAGCACAGAGACAATTTCAACCGAGAAGATGGATTCAAGCTTAGTAACCACTGGAAAGATGTGTTAAATCATTTCTGTTCTTAATTAATTGTAATTTTACGATGACCTTCAGACCGCAGCTCTTTCGCCAGCATTGCCTCTTAATACCTCTCACACCACGGTTAATGGTATGGTTTACAACATGGAGTATACTAGGGCTTCGCAGCTGTCTCTCTCCCCCTCCTCTATTCCGACCATGGACGAACTCGTCCGTCTGAACGGGGCCCGTAGCTATCCGTGGTACGGAAATTTGAGGGTAAGAATCCACCCATTTTTTCGCCATATAGCATTGTGATATATAACGACTCATGGTTGGTAGCTTAGCTGATTGGAGAATATAGAGTTTATTGATAACATGAAGGTAATTTATATTTTAGTTTTTATTGGTTCACTATATAGTACTGTGAATAGCTCAGATGTGTAGTCATTTCTGTGACCAGTCACTAGCAAATCACCCAGTTATTTCAATGCTAAATTCGCCTAGTTATTTCAATGCTAAATTCTCCTGTTTGATTTGTACTAAGTGCCTCGGTGAATGTGTATGCTCTGACTTCAACGTAACTATTTCTGTAGCAGTTACAAGCGAATCACTCAGCCATTTCAATGCTAAATTCTATGCTAATCCCATTATCAAGGGGTGCCTCTGCGGATGTGTATGCCTTAATTTAGCTATTTCAATGCTAAATTCTATGCTAATTCCTTTTAACAATGGGTGCCTCTGCGGATGTGTATGCTTTAACTTTTAACATAGCTATTTCTGTGACCAGTCACAAGCTAATCATTCAGCCATTTCAATGCAAAATTTTATGCTAATTCCTTCGTCAAGGCTCTTTGTTCCTCTCACACAGCTTAAAAAGCCGTGATCTGAACGTGGCTCTCTCACTCCAGCGCTGTCCTACCAGACAGTCTCGCTCCCTTCACCTGATGAAGGCCGCTTGTGTTGTGGCCGAAACGTCGTGAGAATATTATTGTGTTATTTTATTTTATCAATTTATTATTTTATTCTCATTCTACGTGACTTTACCGAAAGAACCAAAGAAGATGAATCATTGCAGTCACGAAAGCTTTAAATCGAAATTTAGTGAGATTCTAGTTTTTTACCACAAGAGGGCAGCATTGAGTCGCGAAATAATTTGTGTGGGGGGAGTGGTGGTGCAGTGGTTAGCGCACGTTGAGTGTGTGTGGGGAGTGGTGGTGCAGTGGTTAGCGCACTGTGTGTGAGTGGGAAGTGGTTCGTGCAGTGGTTAGCGCACTGTGTGTGAGTGGGGAGTGGTGGTGCAGTGGTTAGCGCACTCTGTGTGAGTGGGGAGTGGTGGAGCAGTGGTTAGGGCATTGTGTGTCTGAGTGGGGAGTGGTGGTGCAGTGGTTAGCGCACTGTGTGTGTGAGTGGGGAGTGATGGTGCAGTGGTTAGCGCACTGTGTGTGTGTGTGTGTGGGGAGTGATGGTGGTGGTGGTGTTGTAAACATCACTAGAACTGGGAGAGAGACAAAGGCGGTCGGGCGTGGTGGTGCTGGCCACCCACTCCCTCTGTGTGTGTAGCCACAGTGACGGTAGCCTTCATAGGTGCTATTGCTCAAAGCACTTGCCCCTACAACCAGAAAGATTCTACCTGGGGTAGCTTTGTCTGTGTCGCTGTGACAACATTTGCCCCGACAACCAGCTAGAGGCTACCTGGGGTAGCTTTGTCTATGTATGTTTTGACAGCACTTGCCCCTACAGCACTGCTAGAATTTATCTGGGTTAGCTTTTTTGTATCTGTGTGGCAGCAATTGCCCCTACAGCCCTGCGAGAGGCTACCCAAGGTAGTTTTGTCTGTGTTTGTGTAACAGCACTTGCCCCTTTTAGCCCTCATAGAGGCTACCTGGGGTAGCTTTGTCTGTGTTTGTGTAACAGCACTTGCCCCTACAGCATTGCTAGAGGGTACCTGGGGTAGCTTTGTCTGTGTCTGTGTATGAGAGCACTTGCCCCTACAGCCCCGCTAGAGGCTACCTGTGGTAGCTTTGTCTATGTATGTTTTGACAGCACCTGCCCCGACAGCCCTGCTAGAATTTATCTGGGTTAGCTTTGTTTGTATCTGTGTGAGAGCACTTGCCCCTACAGCCCCGCTAGAGGCTACCTGGGGTACCTTTGTCTGTGTCTATGTAACAGCATTTGCCCCTACAGCCCTGCCAAAGGCTACCTGGGGTAGCTTTGTCAGTGTCTGTGGAACAGCACTTGCCCCTACAACCAGCTAGAGGCTACGTGGGGTAGCTTTGTCTGGATGAATGGGTGGGTGGGTGAGTGGGTGAGTTGGTGAGTGAGATTCTAGTTTTGTACCACAAGAGGGCAGCAGTGAGTCGCGAAATAATTTGTGTGGGAGGAGCGGTGGTGCAGTGGTTAGCGCACGTTGAGTGTGTGTGCGGAGTGGTGGTGCAGTGGTTAGCGCACTGTGTGTGAGTGGGGAGTGGTGGTGCAGTGGTTAGCGCACTGTGTGTGAGTGGGGAGTGGTGGTGCAGTGGTTATCGCACTCTGTGTGAGTGGGGAGTGGTGGAGCAGTGGTTAGGGCATTGTGTGTCTGAGTGGGGAGTGGTGGTGCAGTGGTTAGCGCACTGTGTGTGTGAGTGGGGAGTGATGGTGCAGTGGTTAGCGCACTGTGTGTGTGTGTGGGGAGTGATGGTGGTGGTGTTGTAAACATCGCTAGAACTGGGAGAGAGACAAAGGCGGTCGGGCGTGGTGGTGCTGGCCACCCACTCCCTCTGTGTGTGTAGCCACAGTGCCGGTAGCCTTCATAGGTGCTATTGCTCACAGCACTTGCCCCTACAGCCCTGCCAAAGGCTACCTGGGGTAGCTTTGTCAGTGTCTGTGGAACAGCACTTGCCCCTACAACCAGCTAGAGGCTACGTGGGGTAGCTTTGTCTGGATGAATGGGTGGGTGGGTGAGTGGGTGAGTTGGTGAGTGAGATTCTAGTTTTTTACCACAAGAGGGCAGCATTGAGTCGCGAAATAATTTGTGTGGGGGGAGTGGTGGTGCAGTGGTTAGCGCACGTTGAGTGTGTGTGGGGAGTGGTGGTGCAGTGGTTAGCGCACTGTGTGTGAGTGGGAAGTGGTTCGTGCAGTGGTTAGCGCACTGTGTGTGAGTGGGGAGTGGTGGTGCAGTGGTTAGCGCACTGTATGTGAGTGGGGAGTGGTGGAGCAGTGGTTAGGGCATTGTGTGTCTGAGTGGGGAGTGGTGGTGCAGTAGTTAGCGCACTGTGTGTGTGAGTGGGGAGTGATGGTGCAGTGGTTAGCGCACTGTGTGTGTGTGGGTGTGGGGAGTGATGGTGGTGGTGGTGTTGTAAACATCGCTAGAACAGGGAGAGAGACAAAGGCGGTCGGGCGTGGTGGTGCTGGCCACCCACTCCCTCTGTGTGTGTAGCCACAGTGACGGTAGCCTTCATAGGTACTATTGCTCAAAGCACTTGCCCCTACAACCAGAAAGATTCTACCTGGGGTAGCTTTGTCTGTGTCGCTGTGACAACATTTGCCCCGACAACCAGCTAGAGGCTACCTGGGGTAGCTTTGTCTATGTATGTTTTGACAGCACTTGCCCCTACAGCACTGCTAGAATTTATCTGGGTTAGCTTTTTTGTATCTGTGTGGCAGCAATTGCCCCTACAGCCCTGCGAGAGGCTACCCAAGGTAGTTTTGTCTGTGTTTGTGTAACAGCACTTGCCCCTTTTAGCCCTCATAGAGGCTACCTGGGGTAGCTTTGTCTGTGTTTGTGTAACAGCACTTGCCCCTACAGCATTGCTAGAGGGTACCTGGGGTAGCTTTGTCTGTGTCTGTGTATGAGAGCACTTGCCCCTACAGCCCGGCTAGAGGCTACCTGGGGTAGCTTTGTCTATGTATGTTTTGACAGCACCTGCCCGACAGCCCTGCTAGAATTTATCTGGGTTAGCTTTGTTTGTATCTGTATGAGAGCTCTTGCACCTACAGCCCCGCTAGAGGCTACCTGGGGTAGCTTTGTCAGTGTCTGTGGAACAGCACTTGCCCCTACAACCAGCTAGAGGCTACGTGGGGTAGCTTTGTCTGGATGAATGGGTGGGTGGGTGAGTGGGTGAGTTGGTGAGTGAGATTCTAGTTTTGTACCACAAGAGGGCAGCAGTGAGTCGCGAAATAATTTGTGTGGGAGGAGCGGTGGTGCAGTGGTTAGCGCACGTTGAGTGTGTGTGCGGAGTGGTGGTGCAGTGGTTAGCGCACTGTGTGTGAGTGGGGAGTGGTGGTGCAGTGGTTAGCGCACTGTGTGTGAGTGGGGAGTGGTGGTGCAGTGGTTAGCGCACTCTGTGTGAGTGGGGAGTGGTGGAGCAGTGGTTAGGGCATTGTGTGTCTGAGTGGGGAGTGGTGGTGCAGTGGTTAGCGCACTGTGTGTGTGAGTGGGGAGTGATGGTGCAGTGGTTAGCGCACTGTGTGTGTGTGTGGGGAGTGATGGTGGTGTTGTAAACATCGCTCGAACTGGGAGAGAGACAAAGGCGGTCGGGCGTGGTGGTGCTGGCCACCCACTCCCTCTGTGTGTGTAGCCACAGTGCCGGTAGCCTTCATAGGTGCTATTGCTCACAGCACTTGCCCCTACAGCCCTGCCAAAGGCTACCTGGGGTAGCTTTGTCAGTGTCTGTGGAACAGCACTTGCCCCTACAACCAGCTAGAGGCTACGTGGGGTAGCTTTGTCTGGATGAATGGGTGGGTGGGTGAGTGGGTGAGTTGGTGAGTGAGATTCTAGTTTTTTACCACAAGAGGGCAGCATTGAGTCGCGAAATAATTTGTGTGGTGGGAGTGGTGGTGCAGTGGTTAGCGCACGTTGAGTGTGTGTGGGGAGTGGTGGTGCAGTGGTTAGCGCACTGTGTGTGAGTGGGAAGTGGTTCGTGCAGTGGTTAGCGCACTCTGTGTGAGTGGGGAGTGGTGGAGCAGTGGTTAGGGCATTGTGTGTCTGAGTGGGGAGTGGTGGTGCAGTGGTTAGCGCACTGTGTGTGTGAGTGGGGAGTGATGGTGCAGTGGTTAGCGCACTGTGTGTGTGTGTGTGGGGAGTGATGGTGGTGGTGGTGTTGTAAACATCACTAGAACTGGGAGAGAGACAAAGGCGGTCGGGCGTGGTGGTGCTGGCCACCCACTCCCTCTGTGTGTGTAGCCACAGTGACGGTAGCCTTCATAGGTGCTATTGCTCAAAGCACTTGCCCCTACAACCAGAAAGATTCTACCTGGGGTAGCTTTGTCTGTGTCGCTGTGACAACATTTGCCCCGACAACCAGCTAGAGGCTACCTGGGGTAGCTTTGTCTATGTATGTTTTGACAGCACTTGCCCCTACAGCACTGCTAGAATTTATCTGGGTTAGCTTTTTTGTATCTGTGTGGCAGCAATTGCCCCTACAGCCCTGCGAGAGGCTACCCAAGGTAGTTTTGTCTGTGTTTGTGTAACAGCACTTGCCCCTTTTAGCCCTCATAGAGGCTACCTGGGGTAGCTTTGTCTGTGTTTGTGTAACAGCACTTGCCCCTACAGCATTGCTAGAGGGTACCTGGGGTAGCTTTGTCTGTGTCTGTGTATGAGAGCACTTGCCCCTACAGCCCCGCTAGAGGCTACCTGGGGTAGCTTTGTCTATGTATGTTTTGACAGCACTTGCCCCGACAGCCCTGCTAGAATTTATCTGGGTTAGCTTTGTTTGTATCTGTGTGAGAGCACTTGCCCCTACAGCCCCGCTAGAGGCTACCTGGGGTACCTTTGTCTGTGTCTATGTAACAGCACTTGCCCCTACAGCCCTGCCAAAGGCTACCTGGGGTAGCTTTGTCAGTGTCTGTGGAACAGCACTTGCCCCTACAACCAGCTAGAGGCTACGTGTGGTAGCTTTGTCTGGATGAATGGGTGGGTGGGTGAGTGGGTGAGTTGGTGAGTGAGATTCTAGTTTTGTACCACAAGAGGGCAGCAGTGAGTCGCGAAATAATTTGTGTGGGAGGAGCGGTGGTGCAGTGGTTAGCGCACGTTGAGTGTGTGTGCGGAGTGGTGGTGCAGTGGTTAGCGCACTGTGTGTGAGTGGGGAGTGGTGGTGCAGTGGTTAGCGCACTGTGTGTGAGTGGGGAGTGGTGGTGCAGTGGTTAGCGCACTGTGTGTGTGTGGGGAGTGGTGGTGCAGTGGTTAGCGCACTGTGTGTGAGTGGGGAGTGGTGGTGCAGTGGTTAGCGCACTGTATGTGAGTGGGGAGTGGTGGAGCAGTGGTTAGGGCATTGTGTGTCTGAGTGGGGAGTGGTGGTGCAGTGGTTAGCGCACTGTGTGTGTGAGTGGGGAATGATGGTGCAGTGGTTAGCGCACTGTGTGTGTGTGTGTGGGGAGTGATGGTGGTGGTGGTGTTGTAAACATCGCTAGAACTGGGAGAGAGACAAAGGCGGTCGGGCGTGGTGGTGGTGGCCACCCACTCCCTCTGTGTGTGTAGTCACTGTGACGGTAGCCTTCATAGGTGCTATTGCTCAAAGCACTTGTCCCTACAACCAGAAAGATTCTACCTGGGGTAGCTTTGTCTGTGTCTCTGTGACAACATTTGCCCCGACAACCAGCTAGAGGCTACCTGGGGTAGCTTTGTCTATGTATGTTTTGACAGCACTTGCCCCTACAGCACTGCTAGTATTTATCTGGGTTAGCTTTTTTGTATCTGTGTGGCATCAATTGCCCCTACAGCCCTGCGAGAGGCTACCTAAGGTAGCTTTGTCTGTGTTTGTGTAACAGCACTTGCCCCTATAGCCCTGCTAGAGGCTACCTGGTGTAGCTTTGTCTGTGTTTGTGTAACAGCACTTGCCCCTACAGCATTGCTAGAGGGTACCTAGGGTAGATTTGTCTGTGTCTGTGTATGAGAGCACTTGCCCCTACAGCACCGCTAGAGGCTACCTGGGGTAGCTTTGTCTATGTATGTTTTGACAGCACTTGCCCCGACAGCCCTGCTAGAATTTATCTGGGTTAGCTTTGTTTGTATCTGTGTGAGAGCACTTGCCCCTACAGCCCCGCTAGAGGCTACCTGGGGTACCTTTGTCTGTGTCTATGTAACAGCACTTGCCCCTACAGCCCTGCCAAAGGCTACCTGGGGTAGCTTTGTCAGTGTCTGTGGAACAGCACTTGCCCCTACAACCAGCTAGAGGCTACGTGGGGTATCTTTGTCTGGATGAATGGGTGGGTGGGTGAGTGGGTGAGTTGGTGAGTGAGATTCTAGTTTTGTACCACAAGAGGGCAGCAGTGAGTCGCGAAATAATTTGTGTGGGAGGAGCGGTGGTGCAGTGGTTAGCGCACGTTGAGTGTGTGTGCGGAGTGGTGGTGCAGTGGTTAGCGCACTGTGTGTGAGTGGGGAGTGGTGGTGCAGTGGTTAGCGCACTGTGTGTGAGTGGGGAGTGGTGGTCCAGTGGTTAGCGCACTGTGTGTGTGTGGGGAGTGGTGGTGCAGTGGTTAGCGCACTGTGTGTGAGTGGGGAGTGGTGGTGCAGTGGTTAGCGCACTGTATGTGAGTGGGGAGTGGTGGAGCAGTGGTGAGGGCATTGTGTGTCTGAGTGGGGAGTGGTGGTGCAGTGGTTAGCGCACTGTGTGTGTGTGTGTGGGGAGTGATGGTGGTGGTGTTGTAAACATCGCTAGAACTGGGAGAGAGACAAAGGCGGTCGGGCGTGGTGGTGGTGGCCACCCACTCCCTCTGTGTGTGTAGCCACTGTGACGGTAGCCTTCATACTTGCTATTGCTCAAAGCACTTGTCCCTACAACCAGAAAGATTCTACCTGGGGTAGCTTTGTCTGTGTCTCTGTGACAACATTTGCCCCGACAACCAGCTAGAGGCTACCTGGGGTAGCTTTGTCTATGTATGTTTTGACAGCAGTTGCCCCTACAGCACTGCTAGAATTTATCTGGGTTAGCTTTTTTGTATCTGTGTGGCAGCAATTGCCCCTAAAGCCCTGCGAGAGGATACCTAAGGTTGCTTTGTCTGTGTTTGTGTAACAGCACTTGCCCCTATAGCCCTGCTAGAGGCTACCTGGTGTAGCTTTGTCTGTGTTTGTGTAACAGCACTTGCCCCTACAGCATTGCTAGAGGGTACCTAGGGTAGATTTGTCTGTGTCTGTGTATGAGAGCACTTGCCCCTACAGCACCGCTAGAGGCTACCTGGGGTAGCTTTGTCTATGTATGTTTTTACAGCACTTGCCCCGACAGCCCTGCTAGAATTTATCTGGGTTAGCTTTGTTTGTATCTGTGTGAGAGCACTTGCCCCTACAGCCCCGCTAGAGGCTACCTGGGGTACCTTTGTCTGTGTCTATGTAACAGCACTTGCCCCTACAGCCCTGCCAAAGGCTACCTGGGGTAGCTTTGTCAGTGTCTGTGGAACAGCACTTGCCCCTACAACCAGCTAGAGGCTACGTGGGGTAGCTTTGTCTGGATGAATGGGTGGGTGGGTGAGTGGGAGAGTTGGTGAGTGAGATTCTAGTTTTTTACCACAAGAGGGCAGCATTGAGTCGCGAAATAATTTGTGTGGGGGAGTGGTGGTGCAGTGGTTAGCGCACGTTGAGTGTGTGTGGGGAGTGGTGGTGCAGTGGTTAGCGCACTGTGTGTGAGTGGGGAGTGGTGGTGCAGTGGTTAGCGAACTGTGTGTGAGTGGGGAGTGGTGGTGCAGTGGTTATCGCACTCTGTGTGAGTGGGGAGTGGTGGAGCAGTGGTTAGGGCATTGTGTGTCTGAGTGGGGAGTGGTGGTGCAGTGGTTAGCGCACTGTATGTGAGTGGGGAGTGGTGGAGCAGTGGTTAGGGCATTGTGTGTCTGAGTGGGGAGTGGTGGTGCAGTGGTTAGCGCACTGTGTGTGTGAGTGGGGAATGATGGTGCAGTGGTTAGCGCACTGTGTGTGTGTGTGTGGGGAGTGATGGTGGTGGTGGTGTTGTAAACATCGCTAGAACTGGGAGAGAGACAAAGGCGGTCGGGCGTGGTGGTGGTGGTGGCCACCCACTCCCTCTGTGTGTGTAGCCACAGTGACGGTAGCCTTCATAGGTGCTATTGCTCAAAGCACTTGCCCCTACAACCAGAAAGATTCTACCTGGGGTAGCTTTGTCTGTGTCTCTGTGACAACATTTGCCCCGACAACCAGCTAGAGGCTACCTGGGGTAGCTTTGTCTATGTATGTTTTGACAGCACTTGCCCCTACAGCACTGCTAGAATTTATCTGGGTTAGCTTTTTTGTATCTGTGTGGCAGCAATTGCCCCTACAGCCCAGCGAGAGGCTACCTAAGGTAGCTTTGTCTGTGTTTGTGTAACAGCACTTGCCCCTATAGCCCTGCTAGAGGCTACCTGGTGTAGCTTTGTCTGTGTTTGTGTAACAGCACTTGCCCCTACAGCATTGCTAGAGGGTACCTAGGGTAGATTTGTCTGTGTCTGTGTATGAGAGCACTTGCCCCTACAGCACCGCTAGAGGCTACCTGGGGTAGCTTTGTCTATGTATGTTTTTACAGCACTTGCCCCGACAGCCCTGCTAGAATTTATCTGGGTTAGCTTTGTTTGTATCTGTGTGAGAGCACTTGCCCCTACAGCCCCGCTAGAGGCTACCTGGGGTACCTTTGTCTGTGTCTATGTAACAGCACTTGCCCCTACAGCCCTGCCAAAGGCTACCTGGGGTAGCTTTGTCAGTGTCTGTGGAACACCACTTGCCCCTACAACCAGCTAGAGGCTACGTGGGGTAGCTTTGTCTGGATGAATGGGTGGGTGGGTGAGTGGTAGAGTTGGTGAGTGAGATTCTAGTTTTTTACCACAAGAGGGCAGCATTGAGTCGCGAAATAATTTGTGTGGGGGAGTGGTGGTGCAGTGGTTAGCGCACTGTGTGTGAGTGGGGAGTGGTGGTGCAGTGGTTAGCGCACTGTGTGTGAGTGGGGAGTGGTGGTGCAGTGGTTATCGCACTCTGTGTGAGTGGGGAGTGGTGGAGCAGTGGTTAGGGCATTGTGTGTCTGAGTGGGGAGTGGTGGTGCAGTGGTTAGCGCACTGTGTGTGTGAGTGGGGAGTGATGGTGCAGTGGTTAGCGCACTGTGTATGTGTGTGTGTGGGGAGTGATGGTGGTGGTGGTGTTGTAAACATCACTAGAACTGGGAGAGAGACAAAGGCGGTCGGGCGTGGTGGTGCTGGCCACCCACTCCCTCTGTGTGTGTACCCACAGTGCCGGTAGCCTTCATAGGTGCTATTGGTCAAAGCACTTGCCCCTACAACCAGAAAGAGTCTACCATGGGGTAGCTTTGTCTGTGTCGCTGTGACAACATTTGCCCCGACAACCAGCTAGAGGCTACCTGGGGTAGCTTTGTCTATGTATGTTTTGACAGCACTTGCCCCTACAGCCCTTATAGAATTTATCTGGGTTAGCTTTATTGTATCTGTGTGGCAGCAATTGCCCCTACACCCCTGCGAGAGGCTACCTAAGGTAGCTTTGTCTGTGTTTGTGTAACAGCACTTGCCCCTATAGCCCTGCTAGAGGCTACCTGGGGTAGCTTTGTCTGTGTTTGTGTAACAGCACTTGCCCCTACAGCATTGCTAGAGGGTACCTGGGGTAGCTTTGTCTGTGTCTGTGTATGAGAGCACTTGCCCCTACAGCCCCGCTAGAGGCTATCTGGGGTAGCTTTGTCTATGCATGTTTTGACAGCACTTGCCCCGACAGCCCTGCTAGAGGCTACCTGGGGTAGCTTTGTCTGTGTCTGTGTATGCGTATGAGAGCACTTGCCCCTACAGCCCTGCTAAAGGCTGCCTAGGATAGCTTGTCTGTGTCTTTGTAGCAGCACTTGCCCCTAAGACCTGCTAGAGGCTACCTGGGGTAGCTTTGTCTGTGTGTAACAGCACTTGCCCCTACAGCCCCGCTAGAGGCTCCCTGGGGTACCTTTGTCTGTGTCTATGTAACAGCACTTGCCCCTACAGCCCTGCCAAAGGCAAACTGGGGTAGCTTTGTCAGTGTCTGTGGAACAGCACTTGCTCCCACAGCCAGCTAGAGGCTACCTGGGGTAGCTTCATCTGGATGAGTGGGTGGGTGGTTGAGTGAGGGGGTGAGTTGGTGAGTGAGATTCTTATTTTTACCACAAGAGGGCAGCATTGAGTCGCGAAATAATTTGTGTGGGGGGAGTGGTGGTGTAGTGGTTAGCGCACGTTGAGTGTGTGTGGGGAGTGATGGTGCAGTGGTTAGCGCACTGTGTGTGAGTGGGGAGTGGTGGTGCAGTGGTTAGCGCACTGTGTGTGAGTGGGGAGTGGTGGTGCAGTGGTTAGCGCACTCTGTGTGAGTGGGGAGTGGTGGAGCAGTGGTTAGGGCATTGTGTGTCTGAGTGGGGAGTGGTGGTGCATTGGTTAGCGCACTGTGTGTGTGAGTGGGGAGTGATGATACAGTGGTTAGCGCACTGTGTGTGTGTGTGGGGAGTGATGGTGGTGTTGTAAACATCGCTAGAACTGGGAGAGAGTCAAAGGCGGTCGGGCGTGGTGGTGCTGGCCACCCACTCCCTCTGTGTGTGTAGCCACAGTGCCGGTAGCCTTCATAGGTGCTATTGCTCAAAGCACTTGCCCCTACAACCAGAAAGAGTCTACCTGGGGTAGCTTTGTCTGTGTTTGTGTAACAGCACTTGCCCCTACAGCATTGCTAGAGGGTACCTGGGGTAGCTTTCTCTGTGTCTGTGTATGAGAGCACTTGCCCCTACAGCCCCGCTAGAGGCTACCTGGGGTAACTTTGTCTATGTATGTTTTGACAGCACTTGCCCCGTCAGCCCTGCTAGAATTTATCTGGGTTAGCTTTGTTTGTATCTGTGTGAGAGCACTTGCCCCTACAGCCCTGCGAGAGGCTACCTAAGGTAGCTTTTTCTGTGTTTGTGTAACAGCACTTGCCCCTACAGCCCTGTTAGAGGCTACCTGGGGTAGCTTTCTCTGTGTGTAACAGCACTAGCCTCTACTGCCGCGCTAGAGGCTACCTGGGGTAGCTTTGTCTGTGTCTATGTAAAAGCACTTGCCCCTACAGCCCTGCCAAAGGCTACCTGGGGTAGCTTTGTCAGTGTCTGTGGAACAGCACTTGCCCCCACAGCCAGCTAGAGGCTACCTGGGGTAGCTTTGTCTGGATGAGTGGGTGGGTGGTTGATTGAGGGGGTGAGTTGGTGAGTGAGATTCTAGTTTTTACCACAAGAGGGCAGCATTGAGTCGCGACATAATTTGTGTGGGGGGAGTGGTGGTGCAGTGGTTAGCGCACGTTGAGTGTGTGTGGGGAGTGGTGGTGCAGTGGTTAGCGCACTGTGTGTGAGTGGGGAGTGGTGGTGCAGTGGTTAGCGCACTGTGTGTGAGTGGGGAGTGATGGAGCAGTGGTTAGGGCAATGTGTGTGTGAGTGGGGAGTGATGGTGCAGTGGTTAGCGCACTGTGTGTGTGTGTGTGGGGAGTGATGGTGGTGGTGGTGTTGTAAACATCGCTAGAACTGGGAGAGAGACAAAGTCGGTCGGGCGTTGTGGTGCTGGCCACCCACTCCCTCTGTGTGTGTAGCCACAGTGACGGTAGCCTTCATAGGTGCTATTGCTCAAAGCACTTGCCCCTACAACCAGAAAGAGTCTACCTGGGGTAGCTTTGTCTGTGTCTCTGTGACAACATTTGCCCCGACAACCAGCTAGAGGCTACCTGGTGTAGTTTTGTCTATGTATGTTTTGACAGCACTTGCCCCTACAGCCCTGCTAGAATTTATCTGGGTTAGTTTTTTTGTATCTGTGTGGCAGCAATTGCCCCTACAGCCCTGCGAGAGGCTACCTAAGGTAGCTTTGTCTGTGTTTGTGTAACAGCACTTGCCCCTAAAGCCCTGCTAGAGGCTACCTGGGGTAGCTTTGTCTGTGTTTGTGTAACAGCACTTGCCCCTACAGCATTGCTAGAGGGTACCTGGGGTAGCTTTGTCTGTGTCTGTGTATGAGAGCACTTGCCCCTACAGCCCCGCTAGAGGCTACCTGGGGTAGCTTTGTCTATGTATGTTTTGACAGCACTTGCCCCGACAGCCCTGCTAGAATTTATCTGGGTTAGCTTTGTTTGTATCTGTGTGAGAGCACTTGCCCCTACAGCCCCGCTAGAGGCTACCTGGGGTACCTTTGTCTGTGTCTATGTAACAGCACTTGCCCCTACAGCCCTGCCAAAGGCTACCTGGGGTAGCTTTGTCAGTGTCTGTGGAACAGCACTTGCCCCTACAACCAGCTAGAGGCTACGTGGGGTAGCTTTGTCTGGATGAATGGGTGGGTGGGTGAGTGGGAGAGTTGGTGAGTGAGATTCTAGTCTCGAAATAATTTGTGTGGGGGAGTGGTGGTGCAGTGGTTAGCGCACGTTGAGTGTGTGTGGGGAGTGGTGGTGCAGTGGTTAGCGCACTGTGTGTGAGTGGGGAGTGGTGGTGCAGTGGTTAGCGCACTGTGTGTGAGTGGGGAGTGGTGGTGCAGTGGTTAGCGCACTCTGTGTGAGTGGGGAGTGGTGGAGCAGTGGTTAGGGCATTTTGTGTCTGAGTGGGGAGTGGTGGTGCAGTGGTTAGCGCACTGTGTGTGTGAGTGGGGAGTGATGGTGCAGTGGTTAGCGCACTGTGTGTGTGTGTGTGTGGGGAGTGATGGTGGTGGTGGTGTTGTAAACATCACTAGAACTGGGAGAGAGACAAAGGCGGTCGGGCGTGGTGGTGCTGGCCACCCACTCCCTCTGTGTGTGTAGCCACAGTGACGGTAGCCTTCATAGGTGCTATTGCTCAAAGCACTTGCCCCTACAACCAGCTAGAGGCTACCTGGGGTAGCTTTGTCTATGTATGTTTTGACAGCACTTGCCCCTACAGCACTGCTAGAATTTATCTGGGTTAGCTTTTTTGTATCTGTGTGGCAGCAATTGCCCCTACAGCCCTGCGAGAGGCTACCCAAGGTAGTTTTGTCTGTGTTTGTGTAACAGCACTTGCCCCTTTTAGCCCTCATAGAGGCTACCTGGGGTAGCTTTGTCTGTGTTTGTGTAACAGCACTTGCCCCTACAGCATTGCTAGAGGGTACCTGGGGTAGCTTTGTCTGTGTCTGTGTATGAGAGCACTTGCCCCTACAGCCCCGCTAGAGGCTACCTGGGGTAGCTTTGTCTATGTATGTTTTGACAGCACTTGCCCCGACAGCCCTGCTAGAATTTATCTGGGTTAGCTTTGTTTGTATCTGTGTGAGAGCACTTGCCCCTACAGCCCCGCTAGAGGCTACCTGGGGTACCTTTGTCTGTGTCTATGTAACAGCACTTGCCCCTACAGCCCTGCCAAAGGCTACCTGGGGTAGCTTTGTCAGTGTCTGTGGAACAGCACTTGCCCCTACAACCAGCTAGAGGCTACGTGGGGTAGCTTTGTCTGGATGAATGGGTGGGTGGGTGAGTGGGTGAGTTGGTGAGTGAGATTCTAGTTTTGTACCACAAGAGGGCAGCAGTGAGTCGCGAAATAATTTGTGTGGGAGGAGCGGTGGTGCAGTGGTTAGCGCACGTTGAGTGTGTGTGCGGAGTGGTGGTGCAGTGGTTAGCGCACTGTGTGTGAGTGGGGAGTGGTGGTGCAGTGGTTAGCGCACTGTGTGTGAGTGGGGAGTGGTGGTGCAGTGGTTAGCGCACTGTGTGTGTGTGGGGAGTGGTGGTGCAGTGGTTAGCGCACTGTGTGTGAGTGGGGAGTGGTGGTGCAGTGGTTAGCGCACTGTATGTGAGTGGGGAGTGGTGGAGCAGTGGTTAGGGCATTGTGTGTCTGAGTGGGGAGTGGTGGTGCAGTGGTTAGCGCACTGTGTGTGTGAGTGGGGAATGATGGTGCAGTGGTTAGCGCACTGTGTGTGTGTGGGGAGTGATGGTGGTGGTGGTGTTGTAAACATCGCTAGAACTGGGAGAGAGACAAAGGCCGTCGGGCGTGGTGGTGGTGGCCACCCACTCCCTCTGTGTGTGTAGCCACTGTGACGGTAGCCTTCATAGATGCTATTGCTCAAAGCACTTGTCCCTACAGCCAGAAAGATTCTACCTGGGGTAGCTTTGTCTGTGTCTCTGTGACAACATTTGCCCCGACAACCAGCTAGAGGCTACCTGGGGTAGCTTTGTCTATGTATGTTTTGACAGCACTTGCCCCTACAGCACTGCTAGAATTTATCTGGGTTAGCTTTTTTGTATCTGTGTGGCAGCAATTGCCCCTACAGCCCTGCGAGAGGCTACCTAAGGTAGCTTTGTCTGTGTTTGTGTAACAGCACTTGCCCCTATAGCCCTGCTAGAGGCTACCTGGTGTAGCTTTGTCTGTGTTTGTGTAACAGCACTTGCCCCTACAGCATTGCTAGAGGGTACCTGGGGTAGCTTTGTCTGTGTCTGTGTATGAGAGCACTTGCCCCTACAGCCCCGCTAGAGGCTACCTGGGGTAGCTTTGTCTATGTATGTTTTGACAGCACTTGCCCCGACAGCCCTGCTAGAATTTATCTGGGTTAGCTTTGTTTGTATCTGTGTGAGAGCACTTGCCCCTACAGCCCCGCTAGAGGCTACCTGGGGTACCTTTGTCTGTGTCTATGTAACAGCACTTGCCCCTACAGCCCTGCCAAAGGCTACCTGGGGTAGCTTTGTCAGTGTCTGTGGAACAGCACTTGCCCCTACAACCAGCTAGAGGCTACGTGGGGTAGCTTTGTCTGGATGAATGGGTGGGTGGGTGAGTGGGTGAGTTGGTGAGTGAGATTCTAGTTTTGTACCACAAGAGGGCAGCAGTGAGTCGCGAAATAATTTGTGTGGGAGGAGCGGTGGTGCAGTGGTTAGCGCACGTTGAGTGTGTGTGCGGAGTGGTGGTGCAGTGGTTAGCGCACTGTGTGTGAGTGGGGAGTGGTGGTGCAGTGGTTAGCGCACTGTGTGTGAGTGGGGAGTGGTGGTGCAGTGGTTAGCGCACTGTGTGTGTGTGGGGAGTGGTGGTGCAGTGGTTAGCGCACTGTGTGTGAGTGGGGAGTGGTGGTGCAGTGGTTAGCGCACTGTATGTGAGTGGGGAGTGGTGGAGCAGTGGTTAGGGCATTGTGTGTCTGAGTGGGGAGTGGTGGTGCAGTGGTTAGCGCACTGTGTGTGTGAGTGGGGAATGATGGTGCAGTGGTTAGCGCACTGTGTGTGTGTGGGGAGTGATGGTGGTGGTGGTGTTGTAAACATCGCTAGAACTGGGAGAGAGACAAAGGCCGTCGGGCGTGGTGGTGGTGGCCACCCACTCCCTCTGTGTGTGTAGCCACTGTGACGGTAGCCTTCATAGGTGCTATTGCTCAAAGCACTTGTCCCTACAGCCAGAAAGATTCTACCTGGGGTAGCTTTGTCTGTGTCTCTGTGACAACATTTGCCCCGACAACCAGCTAGAGGCTACCTGGGGTAGCTTTGTCTATGTATGTTTTGACAGCACTTGCCCCTACAGCACTGCTAGAATTTATCTGGGTTAGCTTTTTTGTATCTGTGTGGCAGCAATTGCCCCTACAGCCCTGCGAGAGGCTACCTAAGGTAGCTTTGTCTGTGTTTGTGTAACAGCACTTGCCCCTTTTAGCCCTCATAGAGGCTACCTGGGGTAGCTTTGTCTGTGTTTGTGTAACAGCACTTGCCCCTACAGCATTGCTAGAGGGTACCTGGGGTAGCTTTGTCTGTGTCTGTGTATGAGAGCACTTGCCCCTACAGCCCTACGTCCCCCGGGCCGTCCCCCGGGCCGTCCCCCGGGCCGTCCCCCGGGCCGTCCCCCGGGCCGTCCCCCGGGCCGTCCCCCGGGCCGTCCCCCGGGCCGTCCCCCGGGCCGTCCCCCGGGCCGTCCCCCGGGCCGTCCCCCGGGCCGTCCCCCGGGCCGTCCCCCGGGCCGTCCCCCGGGCCGTCCCCCGGGCCGTCCCCCGGGCCGTCCCCCGGGCCGTCCCCCGGGCCGTCGCCCGGGCCGTCGCCCGGGACCGCCCCCCGGACCGCCCGGGACCGCCCGGGACCGCCCCGGACCGCCCGGGACCGCCCCGGATTGCCCGGGACCGCCCCGGATTGCCCGGGACCGCCCGGGACCGCCCGGGACCGCCCGGGACCGCCCGGGACCGCCCGGGACCGCCCGAGACCGCCCGGGACCGCCCTGGACCGCCCGGGACCGCCCGGGACCGCCCGGGACCGCCCGGGACCGCCCGAGACCGCCCGGGACCGCCCGGGACCGCCCGGGACCGCCCGAGACCGCCCGGGACCGCCCGGGACCGCCTGGGACCGCCCGGGACCGCCCAGGACCGCCCGGGACCGCCCCGGACCGCCCGGGACGGCCCCGGACTGCCCGGGACCGCCCCGGACCGCCCGGGACCACCCGGGACCGCCCCGGACCGCCCCGGACCGCCCCGGACCGCCTGGGACCGCCCGGGACCGCCCGGGACCGCCCGGGACCGCCCCGGACCGCCCGGGACCGCCCCGGACCGCCCGGGACCGCCCCGGACCGCCCGGGACCGCCCGGGACCGCCCCGGACCGCCCCGGACCGCCCCGGACCGCCCGGGACAGCCCGGGACCGCCCAGGACCGCCCGGGACTGCCCTGGACCGCCCAGGACCGCCAGGGACGGCCCGGGACCGCCCCGGACCGCCCGGGACCGCCCGGGACCGCCCGGGACCACCCGGGACCGCCCGGGACCACCCGGGACCGCCCGGGACCGCCCGGGACCGCCCGGGACCGCCCGGACCGCCCGGGACCGCCCCGGACCGCCAGGGACTGCCTCGGAACGCCCGGGACCACCCGGGACCGCCCGGGACCGCCCGGGACCGCCCGGGACCGCCCGGGACCGCCCCGGACCGCCCGGGACCGCCCGGGACCGCCCGGGACCGACCGGGACCGCCCAGCACCGGCCGGGACCGCCCGGGACCGCCCCAGACTGCCCGGGACCGCCCTGGACCGCCCGGGACCGCCCCGGACCGCCCGGGACCGCCCGGGACCGCCCGAGACCGCCCGGGACCGCCCGGGACCGTCCGGACCGTCTGGGACCGCCCAAGACCACACGGGACCGCCCGGGACCGCCCCGGACTGCCCGGGACAGCCCCGGACCGCCCGGGACCACCCCGGACCGCCCGGGACCGCCGCGGACCGCCCGGGACCGCCCCAGACTGCCCGGGACCGCCCCGGACTGCCCGGGACCGCCCGGGACCGCCCCGGACCGCCCGGGACCGACCGGTACCACCCCGGATTGCCCGGGACCGCCCGGGACCGCCCGGGACCGCCTGGGACCGCCCGGGACCGCCCGGGACCGCCCGGGACCGCCCAGGACCGCCCGGGACCGCCCGGGACCGCCCCAGACCGCCCGGGAACGCCCAGGACCGCCCCGGACCGCCCGGGACCGCCCGGGACCGCACGGGACCGCCCCGGACCGCCCCGGACCGCCCGGGACCGCCCCGGACCACCCGGGACCGCCCGGGACCGCCTCGGACCGCCCGGGACCGCCCGGGACCGCCCCGGACCGCCCCGGACCGCCCCGGACCGCCTGGGACCGCCTGGGACCGCCCGGGACCGCCCGAGACCGCCCCGGACTGCCCGGGATCGCCCCGGACCGCCCGGGACTGCCCCGGACCGCCCGGGACCGCCCGGGACCGCCCGGGACCGCCCGGACCGCCCGGGACCGCCCCGGACCGCCCGGGACTGCCTCGGACCGCCCGGGACCGCCCGGGACCGCCCAGGACCGCCCGAGACCGCCCGGGACCGCCCGGGACCGCCCGGGACCGCCCCAGACCGCTCGGGACCGACCGGGACCACCCGGCACCGCCCGGGACCGCCCGGGACCGACCCGGACCGCCCGGGACCGCCCGGGACCGCCCGGGACCGCCCGAGACCGCCCAGGACCGCCCTGGACCGCTCCAGACCGCCCGGGACCGCCCGGGACCGCCTCGGACCGCCCGGGACCGCCCGGGACCGCCCAGGACCGCCCGGGACCGCCCTGGACCGCCCGGGACCGCCCTGGACTGCCCGGGACCGCCCGGGACCGCCCGGGACCGCACGGGACCGCCCCGGACCGCCCCGGACCGCCCGGGACCGCCCCGGACCACCCGGGACCGCCCGGGACCGCCTCGGACCGCCCGGGACCGCCCGGGACCGCCCGGGACCGCCCAGGACTGCCCTGGACCGCCCGGGACCACCCTGGAACGCCCGGGACTGCCCGGGACCGCCCGGGACCGCCCGAGACCGCCCGGGACCGCCTGGGACCGCCCGGGACCGCGCGGGACCGCCCGGGACCGCCCGGGACCGCCCGGGACCGCCCCAGACCGCCCGGGACCGCCCGGGACCGCCCGCGACTGCCCGGGACCGCCCAGAACCGCCCGGGACCGCCTGGGACCGCCCGGGACCGCCCCGGACCGCCCGGGACCGCCCCGGACCGCCCGGGACCGCCCGGGACCGCCCCGGACCGCCCCGGACCGCCCCGGACCGCCTGGGACCGCCTGGGACCGCCCGGGACCGCCCGGGACCGCCCCGGACTGCCCGGGATCGCCCCGGACCGCCCGGGACCGCCCCGGACCGCCCGGGACCGCCCGGGACCGCCCGGGACCGCCCCGGACCGCCCCGGACCGCCCGGGACAGCCCGGGACCGCCCAGGACCGCCCGGGACCGCCCGGGACCGCCCGGGACCACCCGGGACCGCCCGGGACCACCCGGGACCGCCCGGGACCGCCCGGGACCGCCCGGGACCGCCCGGGACCGCCTGGACCGCCCGGGACTGCTGGGGAGTGGTGGTGCAGTGGTTAGCGCACTCTGTGTGAGTGGGGAGTGGTGGAGCAGTGGTTAGGGCATTGTGTGTCTGAGTGGGGAGTGGTGGTGCAGTGGTTAGCGCACTGTGTGTGTGAGTGGGGAGTGATGGTGCAGTGGTTAGCGCACTGTGTGTGTGTGTGTGTGGGGAGTGATGGTGGTGGTGGTGTTGTAAACATCGCTAGAACAGGGAGAGAGACAAAGGCGGTCGGGCGTGGTGGTGCTGGCCACCCACTCCCTCTGTGTGTGTAGCCACAGTGACGGTAGCCTTCATAGGTGCTATTGCTCAAAGCACTTGCCCCTACAACCAGAAAGATTCTACCTGGGGTAGCTTTGTCTGTGTCGCTGTGACAACATTTGCCCCGACAACCAGCTAGAGGCTACCTGGGGTAGCTTTGTCTATGTATGTTTTGACAGCACTTGCCCCTACAGCACTGCTAGAATTTATCTGGGTTAGTTTTTTTGTATCTGTGTGGCAGCAATTGCCCCTACAGCCCTGCGAGAGGCTACCTAAGGTAGCTTTGTCTGTGTTTGTGTAACAGCACTTGCCCCTACAGCATTGCTAGAGGGTACCTGGGGTAGCTTTGTCTGTGTCTGTGTATGAGAGCACTTGCCCCTACAGCCCCGCTAGAGGCTACCTGGGGTAACTTTGTCTATGTATGTTTTGACAGCACTTGCCCCTACAGCACTGCTAGAATTTATCTGGGTTAGCTTTTTTGTATCTGTGTGGCAGCAATTGCCCCTACAGCCCTGCGAGAGGCCCCGGGACCGCCCCGGACCACCCGGGACCGCCCGGGACCGCCTCGGACCGCCCGGGACCGCCCGGGACCGCCCGGGACCGCCCAGGACCGCCCTGGACCGCCCGGGACCGCCCGGGACCGCCCGGGACCGCCCGGACCGCCCGGGACCGCCCCGGACCGCCCGGGACTGCCTCGGACCGCCCGGGACCGCCCGGGACCGCCCGGGACCGCCCGGGACTGCCCGGGACCGCCCGGGACCGCCCGGGACCGCCCCAGACCGCTCGGGACCGACCGGGACCACCCGGCACTGCCCGGGACCGCCCGGGACCGCCCCGGACCGCCCGGGACCGCCCGGAACCGCCCGGGACCGCCCGAGACCGCCCAGGACCGCCCTGGACCGCTCCAGACCGCCCGGGACCGCCCGGGACCGCCTCGGACCGCCCGGGACCGCCCGGGACCGCCCAGGACCGCCCGGGACCGCCCTGGACCGCCCGGGACCGCCCTGGACCGCCCGGGACCGCCCGGGACCGCCCGGGACCGCACGGGACCGCCCCGGACCGCCCCGGACCGCCCCGGACCGCCCGGGACCGCCCCGGACCACCCGGGACCGCCCGGGACCGCCTCGGACCGCCCGGGACCGCCCGGGACCGCCCGGGACCGCCCAGGACTGCCCTGGACCGCCCGGGACCGCCCTGGAACGCCCGGGACTGCCCGGGACCGCCCGGGACCGCCCGAGACCGCCCGGGACCGCCTGGGACCGCCCGGGACCGCGCGGGACCGCCCGGGACCGCCCGGGACCGCCCGGGACCGCCCCAGACCGCCCGGGACCGCCCGGGACCGCCCGCGACTGCCCGGGACCGCCCAGAACCGCCCGGGACCGCCTGGGACCGCCCGGGACCGCCCCGGACCGCCCGGGACCGCCCCGGACCACCCGGGACCGCCCGGGACCGCCCCGGACCACCCCGGACCGCCCCGGACCGCCTGGGACCGCCTGGGACCGCCCGGGACCGCCCGGGACCGCCCCGGACTGCCCGGGATCGCCCCGGACCGCCCGGGACCGCCCCGGACCGCCCGGGACCGCCCGGGACCGCCCGGGACCGCCCGGGACCGCCCGAGACCACCCGGGACCGCCCGGGACCGCCCGGGACCGCCCGGGACCGCCTGGACCGCCCGGGACTGCTGGGGAGTGGTGGTGCAGTGGTTAGCGCACTCTGTGTGAGTGGGGAGTGGTGGAGCAGTGGTTAGGGCATTGTGTGTCTGAGTGGGGAGTGGTGGTGCAGTGGTTAGCGCACTGTGTGTGTGAGTGGGGAGTGATGGTGCAGTGGTTAGCGCACTGTGTGTGTGTGTGTGTGGGGAGTGATGGTGGTGGTGTTGTAAACATCGCTAGAACAGGGAGAGAGACAAAGGCGGTCGGGCGTGGTGGTGCTGGCCACCCACTCCCTCTGTGTGTGTAGCCACAGTGACGGTAGCCTTCATAGGTGCTATTGCTCAAAGCACTTGCCCCTACAACCAGAAAGATTCTACCTGGGGTAGCTTTGTCTGTGTCGCTGTGACAACATTTGCCCCGACAACCAGCTAGAGGCTACCTGGGGTAGCTTTGTCTATGTATGTTTTGACAGCACTTGCCCCTACAGCACTGCTAGAATTTATCTGGGTTAGCTTTTTTGTATCTGTGTGGCAGCAATTGCCCCTACAGCCCTGCGAGAGGCTACCCAAGGTAGTTTTGTCTGTGTTTGTGTAACAGCACTTGCCCCTTTTAGCCCTCATAGAGGCTACCTGGGGTAGCTTTGTCTGTGTTTGTGTAACAGCACTTGCCCCTACAGCATTGCTAGAGGGTACCTGGGGTAGCTTTGTCTGTGTCTGTGTATGAGAGCACTTGCCCCTACAGCCCCGCTAGAGGCTACCTGGGGTAGCTTTGTCTATGTATGTTTTGACAGCACCTGCCCCGACAGCCCTGCTAGAATTTATCTGGGTTAGCTTTGTTTGTATCTGTGTGAGAGCACTTGCACCTACAGCCCCGCTAGAGGCTACCTGGGGTACCTTTGTCTGTGTCTATGTAACAGCACTTGCCCCTACAGCCCTGCCAAAGGCTACCTGGGGTAGCTTTGTCAGTGTCTGTGGAACAGCACTTGCCCCTACAACCAGCTAGAGGCTACGTGGGGTAGCTTTGTCTGGATGAATGGGTGGGTGGGTGAGTGGGTGAGTTGGTGAGTGAGATTCTAGTTTTTTACCACAAGAGGGCAGCATTGAGTCGCGAAATAATTTGTGTGCGGGGAGTGGTGGTGCAGTGGTTAGCGCACGTTGAGTGTGTGTGGGGAGTGGTGGTGCAGTGGTTAGCGCACTGTGTGTGAGTGGGAAGTGGTTCGTGCAGTGGTTAGCGCACTGTGTGTGAGTGGGGAGTGGTGGTGCAGTGGTTAGCGCACTCTGTGTGAGTGGGGAGTGGTGGAGCAGTGGTTAGGGCATTGTGTGTCTGAGTGGGGAGTGGTGGTGCAGTGGTTAGCGCACTGTGTGTGTGAGTGGGGAGTGATGGTGCAGTGGTTAGCGCACTGTGTGTGTGTGTGTGTGGGGAGTGATGGTGGTGGTGGTGTTGTAAACATCACTAGAACTGGGAGAGAGACAAAGGCGGTCGGGCGTGGTGGTGCTGGCCACCCACTCCCTCTGTGTGTGTAGCCACAGTGACGGTAGCCTTCATAGGTGCTATTGCTCAAAGCACTTGCCCCTACAACCAGAAAGATTCTACCTGGGGTAGCTTTGTCTGTGTCGCTGTGACAACATTTGCCCCGACAACCAGCTAGAGGCTACCTGGGGTAGCTTTGTCTATGTATGTTTTGACAGCACTTGCCCCTACAGCACTGCTAGAATTTATCTGGGTTAGCTTTTTTGTATCTGTGTGGCAGCAATTGCACCTACAGCCCTGCGAGAGGCTACCCAAGGTAGTTTTGTCTGTGTTTGTGTAACAGCACTTGCCCCTTTTAGCCCTCATAGAGGCTACCTGGGGTAGCTTTGTCTGTGTTTGTGTAACAGCACTTGCCCCTACAGCATTGCTAGAGGGTACCTGGGGTAGCTTTGTCTGTGTCTGTGTATGAGAGCACTTGCCCCTACAGCCCCGCTAGAGGCTACCTGGGGTAGCTTTG
This sequence comes from Petromyzon marinus, assembly GCF_048934315.1. NCBI lineage: Eukaryota > Metazoa > Chordata > Hyperoartia > Petromyzontiformes > Petromyzontidae > Petromyzon > Petromyzon marinus. The sequence continues at coordinate 30,536 of NW_027422800.1, forward strand.
TCTATGTATGTTTTGACAGCACCTGCCCCGACAGCCCTGCTAGAATTTATCTGGGTTAGCTTTGTTTGTATCTGTGTGAGAGCAATTGCCCCTACAGCCCCGCTAGAGGCTACCTGGGGTACCTTTGTCTGTGTCTATGTAACAGCACTTGCCCCTACAGCCCTGCCAAAGGCTACCTGGGGTAGATTTGTCAGTGTCTGTGGAACAGCACTTGCCCCTACAACCAGCTAGAGGCTACGTGGGGTAGCTTTGTCTGGATGAATGGGTGGGTGGGTGAGTGGGTGAGTTGGTGAGTGAGATTCTAGTTTTGTACCACAAGAGGGCAGCAGTGATTCGCGAAATAATTTGTGTGGGAGGAGCGGTGGTCAGTGGTTAGCGCACGTTGAGTGTGTGTGCGGAGTGGTGGTGCAGTGGTTAGCGCACTGTGTGTGAGTGGGGAGTGGTGGTGCAGTGGTTAGCGCACTGTGTGTGAGTGGGGAGTGGTGGTGCAGTGGTTATCGCACTCTGTGTGAGTGGGGAGTGGTGGAGCAGTGGTTAGGGCATTGTGTGTCTGAGTGGGGAGTGGTGGTGCAGTGGTTAGCGTACTGTGTGTGTGAGTGGGGAGTGATGGTGCAGTGGTTAGCGCACTGTGTGTGTGTGTGGGGAGTGATGGTGGTGGTGGTGTTGTAAACATCGCTAGAACTGGGAGAGAGACAAAGGCGGTCGGGCGTGGTGGTGCTGGCCACCCACTCCCTCTGTGTGTGTAGCCACAGTGCCGGTAGCCTTCATAGGTGCTATTGCTCACAGCACTTGCCCCTACAGCCCTGCCAAAGGCTACCTGGGGTAGCTTTGTCAGTGTCTGTGGAACAGCACTTGCCCCTACAACCAGCTAGAGGCTACGTGGGGTAGCTTTGTCTGGATGAATGGGTGGGTGGGTGAGTGGGTGAGTTGGTGAGTGAGATTCTAGTTTTTTACCACAAGAGGGCAGCATTGAGTCGCGAAATAATTTGTGTGGGGGGAGTGGTGGTGCAGTGGTTAGCGCACGTTGAGTGTGTGTGGGGAGTGGTGGTGCAGTGGTTAGCGCACTGTGTGTGAGTGGGAAGTGGTTCGTGCAGTGGTTAGCGCACTCTGTGTGAGTGGGGAGTGGTGGAGCAGTGGTTAGGGCATTGTGTGTCTGAGTGGGGAGTGGTGGTGCAGTGGTTAGCGCACTGTGTGTGTGAGTAGGGAGTGATGGTGCAGTGGTTAACGCACTGTGTGTGTGTGTGGGGAGTGATGGTGGTGGTGGTGTTGTAAACATCGCTAGAACAGGGAGAGAGACAAAGGCGGTCGGGCGTGGTGGTGCTGGCCACCCACTCCCTCTGTGTGTGTAGCCACAGTGACGGCAGCCTTCATAGGTGCTATTGCTCAAAGCACTTGCCCCTACAACCAGAAAGATTCTACCTGGGGTAGCTTTGTCTGTGTCGCTGTGACAACATTTGCCCCGACAACCAGCTAGAGGCTACCTGGGGTAGCTTTGTCTATGTATGTTTTGACAGCACTTGCCCCTACAGCACTGCTAGAATTTATCTGGGTTAGCTTTTTTGTATCTGTGTGGCAGCAATTGCCCCTACAGCCCTGCGAGAGGCTACCCAAGGTAGTTTTGTCTGTGTTTGTGTAACAGCACTTGCCCCTTTTAGCCCTCATAGAGGCTACCTGGGGTAGCTTTGTCTGTGTTTGTGTAACAGCACTTGCCCCTACAGCATTGCTAGAGGGTACCTGGGGTAGCTTTGTCTGTGTCTGTGTATGAGAGCACTTGCCCCTACAGCCCCGCTAGAGGCTACCTGTGGTAGCTTTGTCTATGTATGTTTTGACAGCACCTGCCCCGACAGCCCTGCTAGAATTTATCTGGGTTAGCTTTGTTTGTATCTGTGTGAGAGCACTTGCCCCTACAGCCCCGCTAGAGGCTACCTGGGGTACCTTTGTCTGTGTCTATGTAACAGCATTTGCCCCTACAGCCCTGCCAAAGGCTACCTGGGGTAGCTTTGTCAGTGTCTGTGGAACAGCACTTGCCCCTACAACCAGCTAGAGGCTACGTGGGGTAGCTTTGTCTGGATGAATGGGTGGGTGGGTGAGTGGGTGAGTTGGTGAGTGAGATTCTAGTTTTGTACCACAAGAGGGCAGCAGTGAGTCGCGAAATAATTTGTGTGGGAGGAGCGGTGGTGCAGTGGTTAGCGCACGTTGAGTGTGTGTGCGGAGTGGTGGTGCAGTGGTTAGCGCACTGTGTGTGAGTGGGGAGTGGTGGTGCAGTGGTTAGCGCACTGTGTGTGAGTGGGGAGTGGTGGTGCAGTGGTTAGCGCACTCTGTGTGAGTGGGGAGTGGTGGAGCAGTGGTTAGGGCATTGTGTGTCTGAGTGGGGAGTGGTGGTGCAGTGGTTAGCGCACTGTGTGTGTGAGTGGGGAGTGATGGTGCAGTGGTTAGCGCACTGTGTGTGTGTGTGGGGAGTGATGGTGGTGGTGTTGTAAACATCGCTAGAACTGGGAGAGAGACAAAGGCGGTCGGGCGTGGTGGTGCTGGCCACCCACTCCCTCTGTGTGTGTAGCCACAGTGCCGGTAGCCTTCATAGGTGCTATTGCTCACAGCACTTGCCCCTACAGCCCTGCCAAAGGCTACCTGGGGTAGCTTTGTCAGTGTCTGTGGAACAGCACTTGCCCCTACAACCAGCTAGAGGCTACGTGGGGTAGCTTTGTCTGGATGAATGGGTGGGTGGGTGAGTGGGTGAGTTGGTGAGTGAGATTCTAGTTTTTTACCACAAGAGGGCAGCATTGAGTCGCGAAATAATTTGTGTGGGGGGAGTGGTGGTGCAGTGGTTAGCGCACGTTGAGTGTGTGTGGGGAGTGGTGGTGCAGTGGTTAGCGCACTGTGTGTGAGTGGGAAGTGGTTCGTGCAGTGGTTAGCGCACTGTGTGTGAGTGGGGAGTGGTGGTGCAGTGGTTAGCGCACTCTGTGTGAGTGGGGAGTGGTGGAGCAGTGGTTAGGGCATTGTGTGTCTGAGTGGGGAGTGGTGGTGCAGTAGTTAGCGCACTGTGTGTGTGAGTGGGGAGTGATGGTGCAGTGGTTAGCGCACTGTGTGTGTGTGTGTGTGGGGAGTGATGGTGGTGGTGGTGTTGTAAACATCGCTAGAACAGGGAGAGAGACAAAGGCGGTCGGGCGTGGTGGTGCTGGCCACCCACTCCCTCTGTGTGTGTAGCCACAGTGACGGTAGCCTTCATAGGTGCTATTGCTCAAAGCACTTGCCCCTACAACCAGAAAGATTCTACCTGGGGTAGCTTTGTCTGTGTCGCTGTGACAACATTTGCCCCGACAACCAGCTAGAGGCTACCTGGGGTAGCTTTGTCTATGTATGTTTTGACAGCACTTGCCCCTACAGCACTGCTAGAATTTATCTGGGTTAGCTTTTTTGTATCTGTGTGGCAGCAATTGCCCCTACAGCCCTGCGAGAGGCTACCCAAGGTAGTTTTGTCTGTGTTTGTGTAAAAGCACTTGCCCCTTTTAGCCCTCATAGAGGCTACCTGGGGTAGCTTTGTCTGTGTTTGTGTAACAGCACTTGCCCCTACAGCATTGCTAGAGGGTACCTGGGGTAGCTTTGTCTGTGTCTGTGTATGAGAGCACTTGCCCCTACAGCCCGGCTAGAGGCTACCTGGGGTAGCTTTGTCTATGTATGTTTTGACAGCACCTGCCCGACAGCCCTGCTAGAATTTATCTGGGTTAGCTTTGTTTGTATCTGTATGAGAGCTCTTGCACCTACAGCCCCGCTAGAGGCTACCTGGGGTACCTTTGTCTGTGTCTATGTAACAGCACTTGCCCCTACAGCCCTGCCAAAGGCTACCTGGGGTAGCTTTGTCAGTGTCTGTGGAACAGCACTTGCCCCTACAACCAGCTAGAGGCTACGTGGGGTAGCTTTGTCTGGATGAATGGGTGGGTGGGTGAGTGGGTGAGTTGGTGAGTGAGATTCTAGTTTTGTACCACAAGAGGGCAGCAGTGAGTCGCGAAATAATTTGTGTGGGAGGAGCGGTGGTGCAGTGGTTAGCGCACGTTGAGTGTGTGTGCGGAGTGGTGGTGCAGTGGTTAGCGCACTGTGTGTGAGTGGGGAGTGGTGGTGCAGTGGTTAGCGCACTGTGTGTGAGTGGGGAGTGGTGGTGCAGTGGTTAGCGCACTCTGTGTGAGTGGGGAGTGGTGGAGCAGTGGTTAGGGCATTGTGTGTCTGAGTGGGGAGTGGTGGTGCAGTGGTTAGCGCACTGTGTGTGTGAGTGGGGAGTGATGGTGCAGTGGTTAGCGCACTGTGTGTGTGTGTGGGGAGTGATGGTGGTGTTGTAAACATCGCTCGAACTGGGAGAGAGACAAAGGCGGTCGGGCGTGGTGGTGCTGGCCACCCACTCCCTCTGTGTGTGTAGCCACAGTGCCGGTAGCCTTCATAGGTGCTATTGCTCACAGCACTTGCCCCTACAGCCCTGCCAAAGGCTACCTGGGGTAGCTTTGTCAGTGTCTGTGGAACAGCACTTGCCCCTACAACCAGCTAGAGGCTACGTGGGGTAGCTTTGTCTGGATGAATGGGTGGGTGGGTGAGTGGGTGAGTTGGTGAGTGAGATTCTAGTTTTTTACCACAAGAGGGCAGCATTGAGTCGCGAAATAATTTGTGTGGTGGGAGTGGTGGTGCAGTGGTTAGCGCACGTTGAGTGTGTGTGGGGAGTGGTGGTGCAGTGGTTAGCGCACTGTGTGTGAGTGGGAAGTGGTTCGTGCAGTGGTTAGCGCACTCTGTGTGAGTGGGGAGTGGTGGAGCAGTGGTTAGGGCATTGTGTGTCTGAGTGGGGAGTGGTGGTGCAGTGGTTAGCGCACTGTGTGTGTGAGTGGGGAGTGATGGTGCAGTGGTTAGCGCACTGTGTGTGTGTGTGTGGGGAGTGATGGTGGTGGTGGTGTTGTAAACATCACTAGAACTGGGAGAGAGACAAAGGCGGTCGGGCGTGGTGGTGCTGGCCACCCACTCCCTCTGTGTGTGTAGCCACAGTGACGGTAGCCTTCATAGGTGCTATTGCTCAAAGCACTTGCCCCTACAACCAGCTAGAGGCTACCTGGGGTAGCTTTGTCTATGTATGTTTTGACAGCACTTGCCCCTACAGCACTGCTAGAATTTATCTGGGTTAGCTTTTTTGTATCTGTGTGGCAGCAATTGCCCCTACAGCCCTGCGAGAGGCTACCCAAGGTAGTTTTGTCTGTGTTTGTGTAACAGCACTTGCCCCTTTTAGCCCTCATAGAGGCTACCTGGGGTAGCTTTGTCTGTGTTTGTGTAACAGCACTTGCCCCTACAGCATTGCTAGAGGGTACCTGGGGTAGCTTTGTCTGTGTCTGTGTATGAGAGCACTTGCCCCTACAGCCCCGCTAGAGGCTACCTGGGGTAGCTTTGTCTATGTATGTTTTGACAGCACTTGCCCCGACAGCCCTGCTAGAATTTATCTGGGTTAGCTTTGTTTGTATCTGTGTGAGAGCACTTGCCCCTACAGCCCCGCTAGAGGCTACCTGGGGTACCTTTGTCTGTGTCTATGTAACAGCACTTGCCCCTACAGCCCTGCCAAAGGCTACCTGGGGTAGCTTTGTCAGTGTCTGTGGAACAGCACTTGCCCCTACAACCAGCTAGAGGCTACGTGGGGTAGCTTTGTCTGGATGAATGGGTGGGTGGGTGAGTGGGTGAGTTGGTGAGTGAGATTCTAGTTTTGTACCACAAGAGGGCAGCAGTGAGTCGCGAAATAATTTGTGTGGGAGGAGCGGTGGTGCAGTGGTTAGCGCACGTTGAGTGTGTGTGCGGAGTGGTGGTGCAGTGGTTAGCGCACTGTGTGTGAGTGGGGAGTGGTGGTGCAGTGGTTAGCGCACTGTGTGTGAGTGGGGAGTGGTGGTGCAGTGGTTAGCGCACTGTGTGTGTGTGGGGAGTGGTGGTGCAGTGGTTAGCGCACTGTGTGTGAGTGGGGAGTGGTGGTGCAGTGGTTAGCGCACTGTATGTGAGTGGGGAGTGGTGGAGCAGTGGTTAGGGCATTGTGTGTCTGAGTGGGGAGTGGTGGTGCAGTGGTTAGCGCACTGTGTGTGTGAGTGGGGAATGATGGTGCAGTGGTTAGCGCACTGTGTGTGTGTGTGTGGGGAGTGATGGTGGTGGTGGTGTTGTAAACATCGCTAGAACTGGGAGAGAGACAAAGGCGGTCGGGCGTGGTGGTGGTGGCCACCCACTCCCTCTGTGTGTGTAGTCACTGTGACGGTAGCCTTCATAGGTGCTATTGCTCAAAGCACTTGTCCCTACAACCAGAAAGATTCTACCTGGGGTAGCTTTGTCTGTGTCTCTGTGACAACATTTGCCCCGACAACCAGCTAGAGGCTACCTGGGGTAGCTTTGTCTATGTATGTTTTGACAGCACTTGCCCCTACAGCACTGCTAGTATTTATCTGGGTTAGCTTTTTTGTATCTGTGTGGCAGCAATTGCCCCTACAGCCCTGCGAGAGGCTACCTAAGGTAGCTTTGTCTGTGTTTGTGTAACAGCACTTGCCCCTACAGCATTGCTAGAGGGTACCTAGGGTAGATTTGTCTGTGTCTGTGTATGAGAGCACTTGCCCCTACAGCACCGCTAGAGGCTACCTGGGGTAGCTTTGTCTATGTATGTTTTGACAGCACTTGCCCCGACAGCCCTGCTAGAATTTATCTGGGTTAGCTTTGTTTGTATCTGTGTGAGAGCACTTGCCCCTACAGCCCCGCTAGAGGCTACCTGGGGTACCTTTGTCTGTGTCTATGTAACAGCACTTGCCCCTACAGCCCTGCCAAAGGCTACCTGGGGTAGCTTTGTCAGTGTCTGTGGAACAGCACTTGCCCCTACAACCAGCTAGAGGCTACGTGGGGTAGCTTTGTCTGGATGAATGGGTGGGTGGGTGAGTGGGTGAGTTGGTGAGTGAGATTCTAGTTTTGTACCACAAGAGGGCAGCAGTGAGTCGCGAAATAATTTGTGTGGGAGGAGCGGTGGTGCAGTGGTTAGCGCACGTTGAGTGTGTGTGCGGAGTGGTGGTGCAGTGGTTAGCGCACTGTGTGTGAGTGGGGAGTGGTGGTGCAGTGGTTAGCGCAGTGTGTGAGTGGGGAGTGGTGGTGCAGTGGTTAGCACACTGTGTGTGTGTGGGGAGTGGTGGTGCAGTGGTTAGCGCACTGTGTGAGTGGGGAGTGGTGGTGCAGTGGTTAGCGCACTGTATGTGAGTGGGGAGTGGTGGAGCAGTGGTTAAGGCATTGTGTGTCTGAGTGGGGAGTGGTGGTGCAGTGGTTAGCGCACTGTGTGTGAGTGGGGAGTGGTGGTGCAGTGGTTAGCGCATTGTGTGTCTGAGTGGGGAGTGGTGGTGCAGTGGTTAGTGCACTGTGTGTGTGAGTGGGGAGTGATGATACAGTGGTTAGCGCACTGTGTGTGTGTGTGGGGAGTGATGGTGGTGTTGTAAACATCGCTAGAACTGGGAGAGAGACAAAGGCGGTCGGGCGTGGTGGTGCTGGCCACCCACTCCCTCTGTGTGTGTAGCCACAGTGCCGGTAGCCTTCATAGGTGCTATTGCTCAAAGCACTTGCCCCTACAACCAGAAAGAGTCTACCTGGGGAAGCTTTGTCTGTGTTTGTGTAACAGCACTTGCCCCTACAGCATTGCTAAAGGGTACCTGGGGTAGCTTTCTCTGTGTCTGTGTATGAGAGCACTTGCCCCTACAGCCCCGCTAGAGGCTACCTGGGGTAACTTTGTCTATGTATGTTTTGACAGCATTTGCCCCGTCAGCCCTGCTAGAATTTATCTGGGTTAGCTTTGTATGTATCTGTGTGAGAGCACTTGCCCCTACAGCCCTGCGAGAGGCTACCTAAGGTAGCTTTTTCTGTGTTTGTGTAACAGCACTTGCCCCTACAGCCCTGCTAGAGGCTACCCGGGGTAGCTTTCTCTGTGTGTAACAGCACTAGCCTCTACTGCCGCGCTAGAGGCTACCTGGGGTAGCTTTGTCTGTGTCTATGTAAAAGCACTTGCCCCTACAGCCCTGCCAAAGGCTACCTGGGGTAGCTTTGTCAGTGTCTGTGGAACAGCACTTGCCCCCACAGCCAGCTAGAGGCTACCTGGGGTAGCTTTGTCTGGATGAGTGGGTGGGTGGTTGAGTGAGGGGGTGAGTTGGTGAGTGAGATTCTAGTTTTTACCACAAGAGGGCAGCATTGAGTCGCGACATAATTTGTGTGGGGGGAGTGGTGGTGCAGTGGTTAGCGCACGTTGAGTGTGTGTGGGGAGTGGTGGTGCAGTGGTTAGCGCACTGTGTGTGAGTGGGGAGTGGTGGTGCAGTGGTTAGCGCACTGTGTGTGAGTGGGGAGTGGTGGAGCAGTGGTTAGGGCAATGTGTGTGTGAGTGGGGAGTGATGGTGCAGTGGTTAGTGCACTGTGTGTGTGTGTGTGTGGGGAGTGATGGTGGTGGTGGTGTTGTAAACATCGCTAGAACTGGGAGAGAGACAAAGTCGGTCGGGCGTTGTGGTGCTGGCCACCCACTCCCTGTGTGTGTAGCCACAGTGCCGGTAGCCTTCATAGGTGCTATTGCTCAAAGCACTTGCCCCTACAACCAGAAAGAGTCTACCTGGGGTAGCTTTGTCTGTGTCTCTGTGACAACATTTGCCCCGACAACCAGCTAGAGGCTACCTGGTGTAGCTTTGTCTATGTATGTTTTGACAGCACTTGCCCCTACAGCCCTGCTAGAATTTATCTGGGTTAGCTTTTTTTATCTGTGTGGCAGCAATTGCCCCTACAGCCCTGCGAGAGGCTACCTAAGGTAGCTTTATCTGTGCTTGTGTAACAGCACTTGCCCCTAAAGCCCTGCTAGAGGCTACCTGGGGTAGCTTTGTCTGTGTTTGTGTAACAGCACTTGCCCCTATAGCATTGCTAGAGGGTACCTGGGGTAGCTGTGTCTGTGTCTGTGTATGAGAGCACTTGCCCCTACAGCCCCGCTAGAGGCTCCATGGGGTACCTTTGTCTGTGTCTATGTAACAGCACTTGCCCCTACAGCTCTGCCAAAGGCTACCTGGGGTAGCTTTGTCAGTGTCTGTGGAACAGCACTTGCCCCTACAACCAGCTAGAGGCTACGTGGGGTAGCTTTGTCTGGATGAATGGGTGGGTGAGTGGGTGAGTTTGTGAGTGAAATTCTAGTTTTTTACCACAAGAGGGCAGCATTGAGTCACGAAAAAATTTGTGTGGGGGGAGTGGTGGTGCAGTGGTTAGCGCACGTTGAGTGTGTGGGGAGTGGTGGTGCAGTGGTTAGCGCACTGTGTGTGAGTGGGGAGTGGTGGTGCAGTGGTTAGCGCACTGTGTGTGAGTGGGGAGTGGTGGTGCAGTGGTTAGCGCACTCTGTGTGAGTGGGGAGTGGTGGAGCAGTGGTTAGGGCATTGTGTGTCTGAGTGGGGAGTGGTGGTGCAGTGGTTAGCGCACTGTGTGTGTGAGTGGGGAGTGATGGTGCAGTGGTTAGCGCACTGTGTGTGTGTGTGGGGAGTGATGGTGGTGGTGGTGTTGTAAACATCGCTAGAACTGGGAGAGAGACAAAGGCGGTCGGGCGTGGTGGTGCTGGCCACCCACTCCCTCTGTGTGTGTAGCCACAGTGCCGGTAGCCTTCATAGGCGCTATTGCTCACAGCACTTGCCCCTACAACCAGAAAGAGTCTACCTGGGGTAGCTTTGTCTGTGTTTCTGTGACAACATTTGCCCCGACAACCAGCTAGAGGCTACCTGGGGTAGGTTTGTCTATGTATGTTTTGACAGCACTTGCCCCTACAGCCCTGCTAGAATTTATCTGGGTTAGCTTTTTTGTATCTGTGTGGCAGCACTTGCCCCTACAGCCCTGCGAGAGGCTACCTAAGGTAGCTTTGTCTGTGTTTGTGTAACAGCACTTGCTCCTATAGCCCTGCTAGAGGCTACCTGGGGTAGCTTTGTCTGTGTTTGTGTAATAGCACTTGCCCCTACAGCATTGCTAGAGGGTACCTGGGGTAGCTTTGTCTGTGTCTGTGTATGAGAGCACTTGCCCCTACAGCCCCGCTAGAGACTACCTGGGGTAGCTTTGTCTATGTATGTTTTGACAGCACTTGCCCCGACAGCCCTGCTAGAATTTATCTGGGTTAGCTTTGTTTGTATCTGTGTGAGAGCACTTGCCCCTACAGCCCTGCGAGAGGCTACCTAAGGTAGCTTTGTCTGTGTTTGTGTAACAGCACTTGCCCCTACAGCCCTGCTAGAGGCTACCTGGGGTAGCTTTGTATGTGTTTGTGTAACAGCACTTGCCCCTACAGCCCTGCTAGAGGCTACCTGGGGTAGCTTTGTCAGTGTCTGTGTAACAGCACTTGCCCCCACAGCCAGCTAGAGGCTACCTGGGGTAGCTTTGTCTGGATGAGTGGGTGGGTGGTTGAGTGAGGGGTTGAGTTGGTGAGTGAGATTCTAATTTTTACCACAAGAGGGCAGCATTGAGTCGCGAAATAATTTGTGTGGGGGGAGTGGTGGTGCAGTGGTTAGCACACGTTGAGTGTGTGTGGGGAGTGGTGGTGCAGTGGTTAGCGCACTGTGTGTGAGTGGGGAGTGGTGGTGCAGTGGTTAGCGCACTGTGTGTGAGTGGGGAGTGGTGGAGCAGTGGTTAGGGCATTGTGTGTCTGAGTGGGGAGTGGTGGTGCAGTGGTTAGCGCACTGTTTGTGTGAGTGGGGAGTGATGGTGCAGTGGTTAGCGCACTGTGTGTGTGTGTGTGTGGGGAGTGATGGTGGTGGTGGTGTTGTAAACATCGCTAGAACTGGGAGAGAGACAAAGGCGGTCGGGCGTGGTGGTGCTGGTCACCCACTCCCTCTGTGTGTGTAGCCACAGTACCGGTAGCCTTCATAGGTGCTATTGCTCAAAGCACTTGCCCCTACAACCAGAAAGAGTCTACCTGGGGTAGCTTTGTCTGTGTCTCTGTGACAACATTTGCCCCGACAACCAGCTAGAGGCTACCTGGGGTAGCTTTGTCTATGTATGTTTTGACAGCACTTGCCCCTACAGCCCTGCTAGAATTTATCTGGGTTAGCTTTTTTGTATCTGTGTGGCAGCACTTGCCCCTACAGCCCTGCGAGCGGCTATCTAAGGTAGCTTTGTCTGTGTTTGTGTAACAGCACTTGCCCCTATAGCCCTGCTAGAGGCTACCTGGGGTAGCTTTGTCTGTGTTTGTGTAACAGCACTTGCCCCTACAGCATTGCTAGAGGGTACCTGGGGTAGCTTTGTCTGTGTCTGTGTATGAGAGCACTTGCCCCTACAGCACCGCTAGAGGCTACCTGGGGTAGCTTTGTCTGTGTTTGTGTAAGAGCACTTGCCCCTACAGCCCTGCTAGAGGCTACCTGGGGTAGCTTTCTCTGAGTGTAACAGCACTAGCCTCTACAGCCGCGCTAGAGGCTACCTGGGGTAGCTTTGTCTGTGTCTATGTAACAACACTTGCCCCTACAGCCCTGCCAAAGGCTACCTGGGGTAGTTTGTCAGTGTCTGTGGAACAGCACTTGCCCCCACAGCCAGCTAGAGGCTACCTAGGGTAGCTTTGTCTGGATGAATGGGTGGGTGGGTGAGTGGGTGAGTTGGTGAGTGAGATTCTAGTTTTGTACCACAAGAGGGCAGCATTGAGTCGCGAAATAATTTGTGTGGGAGGAGTGGTGGTGCAGTGGTTAGCGCACGTTGAGTGTGTGTGGGGAGTGGTGGTGCAGTGGTTAGCGCACTGTGTTTGAGTGGGGAGTGGTGGTGCAGTGGTTAGCGCACTGTGTGTGAGTGGGGAGTGGTGGTGCAGTGGTTATCGCACTGTGTGTGTGTGTGGGGAGTGGTGGTGCAGTGGTCAGCGCACTGTGTGTGAGTGTGGAGCGGTGTGCAGTGGTTAGCGCACTGTATGTGAGTGGGGAGTGGTGGAGCAGTGGTTATGGCATTGTGTGTCTGAGTGGGGAGTGGTGGTGCAGTGGTTAGCGCACTGTGTGTGTGAGTGGGGAATGATGGTGCAGTGGTTAGCGCACTGTGTGTGTGTGTGTGGGGAGTGATGGTGGTGGTGGTGTTGTAAACATCGCTAGAACTGGGAGAGAGACAAAGGCGGTCGGGCGTGGTGGTGGTGGCCACCCACTCCCTCTGTGTGTGTAGCCACAGTGACGGTAGCCTTCATAGGTGCTATTGCTCAAAGCACTTGCCCCTACAACCAGAAAGATTCTACCTGGGGTAGCTTTGTCTGTGTCTCTGTGACAACATTTGCCCCGACAACCAGCTAGAGGCTACCTGGGGTAGCTTTGTCTATGTATGTGTTGACAGCACTTGCCCCTACAGCACTGCTAGAATTTATCTGGGTTAGCTTTTTTGTATCTGTGTGGCAGCAATTGCCCCTACAGCCCTGCGAGAGGCTACCTAAGGTAGCTTTGTCTGTGTTTGTGTAACAGCACTTGCCCCTATAGCCCTGCTAGAGGCTACCTGGGGTAGCTTTGTCTGTGTTTGTGTAACAGCACTTGCCCCTACAGCATTGCTAGAGGGTACCTGGGTAGATTTGTCTGTGTCTGTGTATGAGAGCACTTGCCCCTACAGCCCCGCTATAGGCTACCTGGGGTACCTTTGTCTGTGTCTATGTAACAGCACTTGCCCCTACAGCCCTGCCCAAGGCTACCTGGGGTAGCTTTGTCAGTGTCCGTGGCACAGCACTTGCGCCTACAACCAGCTAGAGGCTACGTGGGGTAGCTTTGTCTGGATGAATGGGTGGGTGGGTGAGTGGGTGAGTTGGTGAGTGAGATTCTAGTTTTGTACCACAAGAGGGCAGCAGTTAGTCGCGAAATAATTTGTGTGGGAGGAGCGGTGGTGCAGTGGTTAGCGCACGTTGAGTGTGCGTGCGGAGTGGTGGTGCAGTGGTTAGCGCACTGTGTGTGAGTGGGGAGTGGTGGTGCAGTGGTTAGCGCACTGTGTGTGTGTGGGGAGTGGTGGTGCAGTGGTTAGCGCACTGTGTGTGAGTGGGGAGTGGTGGTGCAGTGGTTAGCGCACTGTGTGTGAGTGGGGAGTGGTGGTGCAGTGGTTAGCGCACTCTGTGTGAGTGGGGAGTGGTGGAGCAGTGGTTAGGGCATTGTGTGTCTGAGTGGGGAGTGGTGGTGCAGTGGTTAGCGCACTGTGTGTGTGAGTGGGGAGTGATGGTGCAGTGGTTAGCGCACTGTGTGTGTGTGTGGGGAGTGATGGTGGTGGTGGTGTTGTAAACATCACTAGAACTGGGAGAGAGACAAAGGCGGTCGGGCGTGGTGGTGCTGGCCACCCACTCCCTCTGTGTGTGTAGCCACAGTGACGGTAGCCTTCATAGGTGCTATTGCTCAAAGCACTTGCCCCTACAACCAGAAAGATTCTACCTGGGGTAGCTTTGTCTGTGTCGCTGTGACAACATTTGCCCCGACAACCAGCTAGAGGCTACCTGGGGTAGCTTTGTCTATGTATGTTTTGACAGCACTTGCCCCTACAGCCCTGCTAGAATTTATCTGGGTTAGCTTTTTTGTATCTGTGTGGCAGCACTTGCCCCTACAGCCCTGCGAGAGGCTATCTAAGGTAGCTTTGTCTGTGTTTGTGTAACAGCACTTGCCCCTACAGCATTGCTAGAGGCTACATGGGGTAGCTTTGTCTGTGTTTGTGTAACAGCACTTGCCCCTACAGCATTGCTAGAGGGTACCTGGGGTAGCTTTGTCTGTGTCTGTGTATGAGAGCACTTGCCTCTACAGCCCCGCTAGAGGCTACCTGGGGTAGCTTTGTCTATGTATGTTTTGACAGCACCTGCCCCGACAGCCCTGCTAGAATTTATCTGGGTTAGCTTTGTTTGTATCTGTGTGAGAGCACTTACCCCACAGCCCTGCGAGAGGCTACGTAAGGTAGCTTTGTATGTGTTTGTGTAACAGCACTTGCCCCTACAGCCCTGCTAGAGGCTACCTGGGGTAGCTTTGTATGTGTTTGTGTAACAGCACTTGCCCCTACAGCCCTGCTAGAGGCTACCTGGGGTAGCTTTCTCTGAGAGTAACAGCACTAGCCTCTACAGCCGCGCTAGAGGCTACCTGGGCTACCTTGTCTGTGTCTATGTAAAAGCACTTGCCCCTACACCCCTGCCAAAGGCTACCTGATTGGGCCCAACCGATGACGTCACCTCACAGCTTCTGCCTCCTCTCAGACACCCCCCGGCGCCTCTGCAGCCCCCGGCAACAGTCCCAGCCAATCACCGCCGTCGCTTCTCGTCTACCTTTGATTGGGCCCAACCGATGACGTCACCTCACAGCTTCTGCCTCCTCTCAGACACCCCCCGGCGCCTCTGCAGCCCCCGGCAACAGTCCCAGCCAATCACCGTTCGCGCCACGGGCAGCGATTTGTCACTGGGTAAACAGCGGGAGGGGGGCGGGGGCGGCGGCGCGGGTGGGGGGGATGACGAGCCTCCCCCCCCACCACCCCCCAACGGCCGGGGGCGTTCGATTGGATGCGCAGGATGACGTCAGATGGTCCGGGTACTAACGGGTTTTTGTTGCCATATAAGGGAGTGGGGGCGGAGCAAAAAAAAATTCTGCGGAGTCGTCATTCAGGAACGTCGGCACGAAGTTCAGGCGGCCTCAGCCGTCCTCAACATTCCGCGTGAGGTTCGCAGGGTGGAGTTCAGGGCGAGCCTTTCCCCCCCCCCCAAGCCCCATCGGGCAGCGTAAAGAAGAGGTGAGTGGATACCGGTACCTTAGGTAGCCTCTCGCAGGGCTGTAGGGGCAATTGCTGCCACACAGATAAAAAAAGCTAACCCAGATAAATTCTAGCAGGGCTGTAGGGGCAAGTGCTGTCAAAACATACATAGACAAAGCTACACCAGGTAGCCTCTAGCTGGTTGTCGGGGCAAATGTTGTCACAGAGACACAGACAAAGCTACCCCAGGTAGACTCTTTCTGGTTGTAGGGGCAAGTGCTTTGAGCAATAGCACCTATGAAGGCTACCGGCACTGTGGCTACACACAAAGGGAGTGGGTGGCCAGCACCACAACGCCCGACCGACTTTGTCTCTCTCCCAGTTCTAGCGATGTTTACAACACCACCACCACCATCACTCCCCACACACACACACAGTGCACTAACCACTGCACCATCACTCCCCACTCACACACACATTGCCCTAACCACTGCTCCACCACTCCCCACTCACACACAGTGCGCTAACCACTGCACCACCACTCCCCACTCACACACAGTGCGCTAACCACTGCACCACCACTCCCCACTCACACACAGTGCGCTAACCACTGCACCACCACTCCCCACACACACTCAACGTGCGCTAACCACTGCACCACCACTCCCCCCACACAAATTATGTCGCAACTCAATGCTGCCCTCTTGTGGTAAAAACTAGAATCTCACTCACCAACTCACCCCCTCACTCAACCACCCACCCACTCATCCAGACAAAGCTACCCCAGGTAGCCTCTAGCTGGCTGTGGGGGCAAGTGCTGTTCCACAGACACTGACAAAGCTACCCCAGGTAGCCTTTGGCAGGGCTGTAGGGGCAAGTGCTTTTACATAGACACAGACAAAGCTACCCCAGGTAGCCTCTAGCGCGGCAGTAGAGGCTAGTGCTGTTACACACAGAGAAAGCTACCCCGGGTAGCCTCTAGCAGGGCTGTAGGGGCAAGTGCTGTTACACAAACACAGAAAAAGCTACCTTAGGTAGCCTCTCGCAGGGCTGTAGGGGCAAGTGCTCTCACACAGATACATACAAAGCTAACCCAGATAAATTCTAGCAGGGCTGACGGGGCAAATGCTGTCAAAACATACATAGACAAAGTTACCCCAGGTAGCCTCTAGCGGGGCTGTAGGGGCAAGTGCTCTCATACACAGACACAGAGAAAGCTACCCCAGGTACCCTTTAGCAATGCTGTAGGGGCAAGTGCTGTTACACAAACACAGTGTCTGTGGAACAGCACTTGCCCCTACAACCAGCTAGAGGCTACGTGGGGTAGCTTTGTCTGGATGAATGGGTGGGTGGGTGAGTGGGTGAGTTGGTGGGTGAGATTCTAGTTTTTTACCAGAAGAGGGCAGCATTGAGTCGCGAAATAATTTGTGTGGAGGGAGTGGTGGTGCAGTGGTTAGCACACGTTGAGTGTGTGTGGGGAGTGGTGGTGCAGTGGTTAGCGCACTGTGTGTGAGTGGGGAGTGGTGGTGCAGTGGTTAGCGCACTGTGTGTGAGTGGGGAGTGGTGGTGCAGTGGTTAGCGCACTCTGTGTGAGTGAGGAGTGGTGGAGCAGTGGTTAGGGCATTGTGTGTCTGAGTGGGGAGTGGTGGTGCAGTGGTTAGCGCACTGTGTGTGTGAGTGGGGAGTGATGGTGCAGTGGTTAGCGCACTGTGTGTGTGTGTGGGGAGTGATGGTGGTGGTGGTGTTGTAAACATCACTAGAACTGGGAGAGAGACAAAGGCGGTCGGGCGTGGTGGTGCTGGCCACCCACTCCCTCTGTGTGTGTAGCCACAGTGACGGTAGCCTTCATAGGTGCTATTGCTCAAAGCACTTGCCCCTACAACCAGAAAGATTCTACCTGGGGTAGCTTTGTCTGTGTCGCTGTGACAACATTTGCCCCGACAACCAGCTAGAGGCTACCTGGGGTAGCTTTGTCTATGTATGTTTTGACAGCACTTGCCCCTACAGCCCTGCTAGAATTTATCTGGGTTAGCTTTTTTGTATCTGTGTGGCAGCACTTGCCCCTACAGCCCTGCGAGAGGCTATCTAAGGTAGCTTTGTCTGTGTTTGTGTAACAGCACTTGCCCCTACAGCATTGCTAGAGGCTACATGGGGTAGCTTTGTCTGTGTTTGTGTAACAGCACTTGCCCCTACAGCATTGCTAGAGGGTACCTGGGGTAGCTTTGTCTGTGTCTGTGTATGAGAGCACTTGCCTTTACAGCCCCGCTAGAGGCTACCTGGGGTACCTTTGTCTATGTATGTTTTGACAGCACCTGCCCCGACAGCCCTGCTAGAATTTATCTGGGTTAGCTTTGTTTGTATCTGTGTGAGAGCACTTACCCCACAGCCCTGCGAGAGGCTACGTAAGGTAGCTTTGTATGTGTTTGTGTAACAGCACTTGCCCCTACAGCCCTGCTAGAGGCTACCTGGGGTAGCTTTGTATGTGTTTGTGTAACAGCACTTGCCCCTACAGCCCTGCTAGAGGCTACCTGGGGTAGCTTTCTCTGAGAGTAACAGCACTAGCCTCTACAGCCGCGCTAGAGGCTACCTGGGCTACCTTGTCTGTGTCTATGTAAAAGCACTTGCCCCTACACCCCTGCCAAAGGCTACCTGATTGGGCCCAACCGATGACGTCACCTCACAGCTTCTGCCTCCTCTCAGACACCCCCCGGCGCCTCTGCAGCCCCCGGCAACAGTCCCAGCCAATCACCGTTAGCGCCACGGGCAGCGATTTGTCACTGGGTAAACAGCGGGAGGGGGGCGGGGGCGGCGGCGCGGGTGGGGGGGATGACGAGCCTCCCCCCCCACCACCCCCCAACGGCCGGGGGCGTTCGATTGGATGCGCAGGATGACGTCAGATGATCCGGGTACTAACGGGTTTTTGTTGCCATATAAGGGAGTGGGGGCGGAGCAAAAAAAAATTCTGCGGAGTCGTCATTCAGGAACGTCGGCACGAAGTTCAGCGGCCTCAGCCGTCCTCAACATTCCGCGTGAGGTTCGCAGGGTGGAGTTCAGGGCGAGCCTTTCCCCCCCCCCCAAGCCCCATCGGGCAGCGTAAAGAAGAGGTGAGTGGATACCGGTACCTTAGGTAGCCTCTCGCAGGGCTGTAGGGGCAAGTGCTGCCACACACATACAAAAAAGCTAACCCAGATAAATTCTAGCAGGGCTGTAGGGGCAAGTGCTGTCAAAACATACATAGACAAACCTACCCCAGGTAGCCTCTAGCTGGTTGTCGGGGCAAATGTTGTCACAGAGACACAGACAAAGCTACCCCAGGTAGACTTTTTCTGGTTGTAGGGGCAAGTGCTGTGAGCAATAGCGCCTATGAAGGCTACCGGCACTGTGGCTACACACACAGAGGGAGTGGGTGGCCAGCACCACCACGCCCGACCGCCTTTGTCTCTCTCCCAGTTCTAGCGATGTTTACAACACCACCACCACCATCACTCCCCACACACACACACAGTGCGCTAACCACTGCACCATCACTCCCCACTCACACACACAGTGCGCTAACCACTGCACCACCACTCCCCACTCAGACACACAATGCCCTAACCACTGCTCCACCACTCCCCACTCACACAGAGTGCGCTAACCACTGCACCACCACTCCCCACTCACACACAGTGCGCTAACCACTGCACCACCACTCCCCACTCACACACAGTGCGCTAACCACTGCACCACCACTCCCCACACACTTAACGTGCGCTAACCACTGCACCACCACTCCCCCCACACAAATTTTTTCGTGACTCCATGCTGCCCTCTTGTGGTAAAAAACTAGAATTTCACTCACAAACTCACCCACTCACCCACCCATTCATCCAGACAAAGCTACCCCACGTAGCCTCTAGCTGGTTGTAGGGGCAAGTGCTGTTCCACAGACACTGACAAAGCTAGTGAGATTCTAGTTTTTTACCACAAGAGGGCAGCATTGAGTCGCGAAATAATTTGTGTGGGGGGAGTGGTGGTGCAGTGGTTAGCGCACGTTGAGTGTGTGTGGGGAGTGGTGGTGCAGTGGTTAGCGCACTGTGTGTGAGTGGGAAGTGGTTCATGCAGTGGTTAGCGCACTGTGTGTGAGTGGAGAGTGGTGGTGCAGTGGTTAGCGCACTCTGTGTGAGTGGGGAGTGGTGGAGCAGTGGTTAGGGCATTGTGTGTCTGAGTGGGGAGTGGTGGTGCAGTGGTTAGCGCACTGTGTGTGTGAGTGGGGAGTGATGGTGCAGTGGTTAGCGCACTGTGTGTGTGTGTGGGGAGTGATGGTGGTGGTGGTGTTGTAAACATCACTAGAACTGGGAGAGAGACAAAGGCGGTCGGGCGTGGTGGTGCTGGCCACCCACTCCCTCTGTGTGTGTAGCCACAGTGACGGTAGCCTTCATAGGTGCTATTGCTCAAAGCACTTGCCCCTACAACCAGAAAGATTCTACCTGGGGTAGCTTTGTCTGTGTCGCTGTGACAACATTTGCCCCGACAACCAGCTAGAGGCTACCTGGGGTAGCTTTGTCTATGTATGTTTTGACAGCACTTGCCCCTACAGCCCTGCTAGAATTTATCTGGGTTAGCTTTTTTGTATCTGTGTGGCAGCACTTGCCCCTACAGCCCTGCGAGAGGCTATCTAAGGTAGCTTTGTCTGTGTTTGTGTAACAGCACTTGCCCCTACAGCATTGCTAGAGGCTACATGGGGTAGCTTTGTCTGTGTTTGTGTAACAGCACTTGCCCCTACAGCATTGCTAGAGGGTACCTGGGGTAGCTTTGTCTGTGTCTGTGTATGAGAGCACTTGCCTCTACAGCCCCGCTAGAGGCTACCTGGGGTAGCTTTGTCTATGTATGTTTTGACAGCACCTGCCCCGACAGCCCTGCTAGAATTTATCTGGGTTAGCTTTGTTTGTATCTGTGTGAGAGCACTTACCCCACAGCCCTGCGAGAGGCTACGTAAGGTAGCTTTGTATGTGTTTGTGTAACAGCACTTGCCCCTACAGCCCTGCTAGAGGCTACCTGGGGTAGCTTTGTATGTGTTTGTGTAACAGCACTTGCCCCTACAGCCCTGCTAGAGGCTACCTGGGGTAGCTTTCTCTGAGAGTAACAGCACTAGCCTCTACAGCCGCGCTAGAGGCTACCTGGGCTACCTTGTCTGTGTCTATGTAAAAGCACTTGCCCCTACACCCCTGCCAAAGGCTACCTGATTGGGCCCAACCGATGACGTCACCTCACAGCTTCTGCCTCCTCTCAGACACCCCCCGGCGCCTCTGCAGCCCCCGGCAACAGTCCCAGCCAATCACCGTTAGCGCCACGGGCAGCGATTTGTCACTGGGTAAACAGCGGGAGGGGGGCGGGGGCGGCGGCGCGGGTGGGGGGGATGACGAGCCTCCCCCCCCACCACCCCCCAACGGCCGGGGGCGTTCGATTGGATGCGCAGGATGACGTCAGATGATCCGGGTACTAACGGGTTTTTGTTGCCATATAAGGGAGTGGGGGCGGAGCAAAAAAAAATTCTGCGGAGTCGTCATTCAGGAACGTCGGCACGAAGTTCAGCGGCCTCAGCCGTCCTCAACATTCCGCGTGAGGTTCGCAGGGTGGAGTTCAGGGCGAGCCTTTCCCCCCCCCCCAAGCCCCATCGGGCAGCGTAAAGAAGAGGTGAGTGGATACCGGTACCTTAGGTAGCCTCTCGCAGGGCTGTAGGGGCAATTGCTGCCACACAGATAAAAAAAGCTAACCCAGATAAATTCTAGCAGGGCTGTAGGGGCAAGTGCTGTCAAAACATACATAGACAAAGCTACACCAGGTAGCCTCTAGCTGGTTGTCGGGGCAAATGTTGTCACAGAGACACAGACAAAGCTACCCCAGGTAGACTCTTTCTGGTTGTAGGGGCAAGTGCTTTGAGCAATAGCACCTATGAAGGCTACCGGCACTGTGGCTACACACAAAGGGAGTGGGTGGCCAGCACCACAACGCCCGACCGACTTTGTCTCTCTCCCAGTTCTAGCGATGTTTACAACACCACCACCACCATCACTCCCCACACACACACACAGTGCACTAACCACTGCACCATCACTCCCCACTCACACACACATTGCCCTAACCACTGCTCCACCACTCCCCACTCACACACAGTGCGCTAACCACTGCACCACCACTCCCCACTCACACACAGTGCGCTAACCACTGCACCACCACTCCCCACACACACTCAACGTGCGCTAACCACTGCACCACCACTCCCCCCACACAAATTATGTCGCAACTCAATGCTGCCCTCTTGTGGTAAAAACTAGAATCTCACTCACCAACTCACCCCCTCACTCAACCACCCACCCACTCATCCAGACAAAGCTACCCCAGGTAGCCTCTAGCTGGCTGTGGGGGCAAGTGCTGTTCCACAGACACTGACAAAGCTACCCCAGGTAGCCTTTGGCAGGGCTGTAGGGGCAAGTGCTTTTACATAGACACAGACAAAGCTACCCCAGGTAGCCTCTAGCGCGGCAGTAGAGGCTAGTGCTGTTACACACAGAGAAAGCTACCCCGGGTAGCCTCTAGCAGGGCTGTAGGGGCAAGTGCTGTTACACAAACACAGAAAAAGCTACCTTAGGTAGCCTCTCGCAGGGCTGTAGGGGCAAGTGCTCTCACACAGATACATACAAAGCTAACCCAGATAAATTCTAGCAGGGCTGACGGGGCAAATGCTGTCAAAACATACATAGACAAAGTTACCCCAGGTAGCCTCTAGCGGGGCTGTAGGGGCAAGTGCTCTCATACACAGACACAGAGAAAGCTACCCCAGGTACCCTTTAGCAATGCTGTAGGGGCAAGTGCTGTTACACAAACACAGTGTCTGTGGAACAGCACTTGCCCCTACAACCAGCTAGAGGCTACGTGGGGTAGCTTTGTCTGGATGAATGGGTGGGTGGGTGAGTGGGTGAGTTGGTGGGTGAGATTCTAGTTTTTTACCAGAAGAGGGCAGCATTGAGTCGCGAAATAATTTGTGTGGAGGGAGTGGTGGTGCAGTGGTTAGCACACGTTGAGTGTGTGTGGGGAGTGGTGGTGCAGTGGTTAGCGCACTGTGTGTGAGTGGGGAGTGGTGGTGCAGTGGTTAGCGCACTGTGTGTGAGTGGGGAGTGGTGGTGCAGTGGTTAGCGCACTCTGTGTGAGTGGGGAGTGGTGGAGCAGTGGTTAGGGCATTGTGTGTCTGAGTGGGGAGTGGTGGTGCAGTGGTTAGCGCACTGTGTGTGTGAGTGGGGAGTGATGGTGCAGTGGTTAGCGCACTGTGTGTGTGTGTGGGGAGTGATGGTGGTGGTGGTGTTGTAAACATCACTAGAACTGGGAGAGAGACAAAGGCGGTCGGGCGTGGTGGTGCTGGCCACCCACTCCCTCTGTGTGTGTAGCCACAGTGACGGTAGCCTTCATAGGTGCTATTGCTCAAAGCACTTGCCCCTACAACCAGAAAGATTCTACCTGGGGTAGCTTTGTCTGTGTCGCTGTGACAACATTTGCCCCGACAACCAGCTAGAGGCTACCTGGGGTAGCTTTGTCTATGTATGTTTTGACAGCACTTGCCCCTACAGCCCTGCTAGAATTTATCTGGGTTAGCTTTTTTGTATCTGTGTGGCAGCACTTGCCCCTACAGCCCTGCGAGAGGCTATCTAAGGTAGCTTTGTCTGTGTTTGTGTAACAGCACTTGCCCCTACAGCATTGCTAGAGGCTACATGGGGTAGCTTTGTCTGTGTTTGTGTAACAGCACTTGCCCCTACAGCATTGCTAGAGGGTACCTGGGGTAGCTTTGTCTGTGTCTGTGTATGAGAGCACTTGCCTCTACAGCCCCGCTAGAGGCTACCTGGGGTAGCTTTGTCTATGTATGTTTTGACAGCACCTGCCCCGACAGCCCTGCTAGAATTTATCTGGGTTAGCTTTGTTTGTATCTGTGTGAGAGCACTTACCCCACAGCCCTGCGAGAGGCTACGTAAGGTAGCTTTGTATGTGTTTGTGTAACAGCACTTGCCCCTACAGCCCTGCTAGAGGCTACCTGGGGTAGCTTTGTATGTGTTTGTGTAACAGCACTTGCCCCTACAGCCCTGCTAGAGGCTACCTGGGGTAGCTTTCTCTGAGAGTAACAGCACTAGCCTCTACAGCCGCGCTAGAGGCTACCTGGGCTACCTTGTCTGTGTCTATGTAAAAGCACTTGCCCCTACACCCCTGCCAAAGGCTACCTGATTGGGCCCAACCGATGACGTCACCTCACAGCTTCTGCCTCCTCTCAGACACCCCCCGGCGCCTCTGCAGCCCCCGGCAACAGTCCCAGCCAATCACCGCCGTCGCTTCTCGTCTACCTTTGATTGGGCCCAACCGATGACGTCACCTCACAGCTTCTGCCTCCTCTCAGACACCCCCCGGCGCCTCTGCAGCCCCCGGCAACAGTCCCAGCCAATCACCGTTAGCGCCACGGGCAGCGATTTGTCACTGGGTAAACAGCGGGAGGGGGGCGGGGGCGGCGGCGCGGGTGGGGGGGATGACGAGCCTCCCCCCCCACCACCCCCCAACGGCCGGGGGCGTTCGATTGGATGCGCAGGATGACGTCAGATGATCCGGGTACTAACGGGTTTTTGTTGCCATATAAGGGAGTGGGGGCGGAGCAAAAAAAAATTCTGCGGAGTCGTCATTCAGGAACGTCGGCACGAAGTTCAGCGGCCTCAGCCGTCCTCAACATTCCGCGTGAGGTTCGCAGGGTGGAGTTCAGGGCGAGCCTTTCCCCCCCCCCCAAGCCCCATCGGGCAGCGTAAAGAAGAGGTGAGTGGATACCGGTACCTTAGGTAGCCTCTCGCAGGGCTGTAGGGGCAAGTGCTGCCACACACATACAAAAAAGCTAACCCAGATAAATTCTAGCAGGGCTGTAGGGGCAAGTGCTGTCAAAACATACATAGACAAACCTACCCCAGGTAGCCTCTAGCTGGTTGTCGGGGCAAATGTTGTCACAGAGACACAGACAAAGCTACCCCAGGTAGACTCTTTCTGGTTGTAGGGGCAAGTGCTGTGAGCAATAGCGCCTATGAAGGCTACCGGCACTGTGGCTACACACACAGAGGGAGTGGGTGGCCAGCACCACCACGCCCAACCGCCTTTGTCTCTCTCCCAGTTCTAGCGATGTTTACAACACCACCACCACCATCACTCCCCACACACACACACAGTGCGCTAACCACTGCACCATCACTCCCCACTCACACACACAGTGCGCTAACCACTGCACCACCACTCCCCACTCAGACACACAATGCCCTAACCACTGCTCCACCACTCCCCACTCACACAGAGTGCGCTAACCACTGCACCACCACTCCCCACTCACACACAGTGCGCTAACCACTGCACCACCACTCCCCACTCACACACAGTGCGCTAACCACTGCACCACCACTCCCCACACACTCAACGTGCACTAACCACTGCACCACCACTCCCCCCACACAAATTTTTTCGTGACTCCATGCTGCCCTCTTGTGGTAAAAAACTAGAATTTCACTCACAAACTCACCCACTCACCCACCCATTCATCCAGACAAAGCTACCCCACGTAGCCTCTAGCTGGTTGTAGGGGCAAGTGCTGTTCCACAGACACTGACAAAGCTA
Source organism: Petromyzon marinus (assembly GCF_048934315.1). Lineage (NCBI taxonomy): Eukaryota > Metazoa > Chordata > Hyperoartia > Petromyzontiformes > Petromyzontidae > Petromyzon > Petromyzon marinus. The sequence goes on from NW_027422800.1 coordinate 54,872, forward strand.
GTGAGATTCTAGTTTTTTACCACAAGAGGGCAGCATTGAGTCGCGAAATAATTTGTGTGGGGGGAGTGGTGGTGCAGTGGTTAGCGCACGTTGAGTGTGTGTGGGGAGTGGTGGTGCAGTGGTTAGCGCACTGTGTGTGAGTGGGAAGTGGTTCATGCAGTGGTTAGCGCACTGTGTGTGAGTGGGGAGTGGTGGTGCAGTGGTTAGCGCACTCTGTGTGAGTGGGGAGTGGTGGAGCAGTGGTTAGGGCATTGTGTGTCTGAGTGGGGAGTGGTGGTGCAGTGGTTAGCGCACTGTGTGTGTGAGTGGGGAGTGATGGTGCAGTGGTTAGCGCACTGTGTGTGTGTGTGGGGAGTGATGGTGGTGGTGGTGTTGTAAACATCACTAGAACTGGGAGAGAGACAAAGGCGGTCGGGCGTGGTGGTGCTGGCCACCCACTCCCTCTGTGTGTGTAGCCACAGTGACGGTAGCCTTCATAGGTGCTATTGCTCAAAGCACTTACCCCTACAACCAGAAAGATTCTACCTGGGGTAGCTTTGTCTGTGTCGCTGTGACAACATTTGCCCCGACAACCAGCTAGAGGCTACCTGGGGTAGCTTTGTCTATGTATGTTTTGACAGCACTTGCCCCTACAGCCCTGCTAGAATTTATCTGGGTTAGCTTTTTTGTATCTGTGTGGCAGCACTTGCCCCTACAGCCCTGCGAGAGGCTATCTAAGGTAGCTTTGTCTGTGTTTGTGTAACAGCACTTGCCCCTACAGCATTGCTAGAGGCTACATGGGGTAGCTTTGTCTGTGTTTGTGTAACAGCACTTGCCCCTACAGCATTGCTAGAGGGTACCTGGGGTAGCTTTGTCTGTGTCTGTGTATGAGAGCACTTGCCTCTACAGCCCCGCTAGAGGCTACCTGGGGTAGCTTTGTCTATGTATGTTTTGACAGCACCTGCCCCGACAGCCCTGCTAGAATTTATCTGGGTTAGCTTTGTTTGTATCTGTGTGAGAGCACTTACCCCACAGCCCTGCGAGAGGCTACGTAAGGTAGCTTTGTATGTGTTTGTGTAACAGCACTTGCCCCTACAGCCCTGCTAGAGGCTACCTGGGGTAGCTTTGTATGTGTTTGTGTAACAGCACTTGCCCCCCTACAGCCCTGCTAGAGGCTACCTGGGGTAGCTTTCTCTGAGAGTAACAGCACTAGCCTCTACAGCCGCGCTAGAGGCTACCTGGGCTACCTTGTCTGTGTCTATGTAAAAGCACTTGCCCCTACACCCCTGCCAAAGGCTACCTGATTGGGCCCAACCGATGACGTCACCTCACAGCTTCTGCCTCCTCTCAGACACCCCCCGGCGCCTCTGCAGCCCCCGGCAACAGTCCCAGCCAATCACCGCCGTCGCTTCTCGTCTACCTTTGATTGGGCCCAACCGATGACGTCACCTCACAGCTTCTGCCTCCTCTCAGACACCCCCCGGCGCCTCTGCAGCCCCCGGCAACAGTCCCAGCCAATCACCGTTAGCGCCACGGGCAGCGATTTGTCACTGGGTAAACAGCGGGAGGGGGGCGGGGGCGGCGGCGCGGGTGGGGGGGATGACGAGCCTCCCCCCCCACCACCCCCCAACGGCCGGGGGCGTTCGATTGGATGCGCAGGATGACGTCAGATGATCCGGGTACTAACGGGTTTTTGTTGCCATATAAGGGAGTGGGGGCGGAGCAAAAAAAAATTCTGCGGAGTCGTCATTCAGGAACGTCGGCACGAAGTTCAGGCGGCCTCAGCCGTCCTCAACATTCCGCGTGAGGTTCGCAGGGTGGAGTTCAGGGCGAGCCTTTCCCCCCCCCCCAAGCCCCATCGGGCAGCGTAAAGAAGAGGTGAGTGGATACCGGTACCTTAGGTAGCCTCTCGCAGGGCTGTAGGGGCAAGTGCTGCCACACACATACAAAAAAGCTAACCCAGATAAATTCTAGCAGGGCTGTAGGGGCAAGTGCTGTCAAAACATACATAGACAAACCTACCCCAGGTAGCCTCTAGCTGGTTGTCGGGGCAAATGTTGTCACAGAGACACAGACAAAGCTACCCCAGGTAGACTCTTTCTGGTTGTAGGGGCAAGTGCTGTGAGCAATAGCGCCTATGAAGGCTACCGGCACAGTGGCTACACACACAGAGGGAGTGGGTGGCCAGCACCACCACGCCCTACCGCCTTTGTCTCTCTCCCAGTTCTAGCGATGTTTACAACACCACCACCACCATCACTCCCCACACACACAGTGCGCTAACCACTGCACCATCACTCCCCACTCACACACACAGTGCGCTAACCACTGCACCACCACTCCCCACTCAGACACACAATGCCCTAACCACTGCTCCACCACTCCCCACTCACACAGAGTGCGCTAACCACTGCACCACCACTCCCCACTCACACACAGTGCGCTAACCACTGCACCACCACTCCCCACTCACACACAGTGCGCTAACCACTGCACCACCACTCCCCACACACTTAACGTGCGCTAACCACTGCACCACCACTCCCCCCACACAAATTTTTTCGTGACTCCATGCTGCCCTCTTGTGGTAAAAAACTAGAATTTCACTCACAAACTCACCCACTCACCCACCCATTCATCCAGACAAAGCTACCCCACGTAGCCTCTAGCTGGTTGTAGGGGCAAGTGCTGTTCCACAGACACTGACAAAGCTAGTGAGATTCTAGTTTTTTACCACAAGAGGGCAGCATTGAGTCGCGAAATAATTTGTGTGGGGGGAGTGGTGGTGCAGTGGTTAGCGCACGTTGAGTGTGTGTGGGGAGTGGTGGTGCAGTGGTTAGCGCACTGTGTGTGAGTGGGAAGTGGTTCATGCAGTGGTTAGCGCACTGTGTGTGAGTGGGGAGTGGTGGTGCAGTGGTTAGCGCACTCTGTGTGAGTGGGGAGTGGTGGAGCAGTGGTTAGGGCATTGTGTGTCTGAGTGGGGAGTGGTGGTGCAGTGGTTAGCGCACTGTGTGTGTGAGTGGGGAGTGATGGTGCAGTGGTTAGCGCACTGTGTGTGTGTGTGGGGAGTGATGGTGGTGGTGGTGTTGTAAACATCACTAGAACTGGGAGAGAGACAAAGGCGGTCGGGCGTGGTGGTGCTGGCCACCCACTCCCTCTGTGTGTGTAGCCACAGTGACGGTAGCCTTCATAGGTGCTATTGCTCAAAGCACTTGCCCCTACAACCAGAAAGATTCTACCTGGGGTAGCTTTGTCTGTGTCGCTGTGACAACATTTGCCCCGACAACCAGCTAGAGGCTACCTGGGGTAGCTTTGTCTATGTATGTTTTGACAGCACTTGCCCCTACAGCCCTGCTAGAATTTATCTGGGTTAGCTTTTTTGTATCTGTGTGGCAGCACTTGCCCCTACAGCCCTGCGAGAGGCTATCTAAGGTAGCTTTGTCTGTGTTTGTGTAACAGCACTTGCCCCTACAGCATTGCTAGAGGCTACATGGGGTAGCTTTGTCTGTGTTTGTGTAACAGCACTTGCCCCTACAGCATTGCTAGAGGGTACCTGGGGTAGCTTTGTCTGTGTCTGTGTATGAGAGCACTTGCCTCTACAGCCCCGCTAGAGGCTACCTGGGGTAGCTTTGTCTATGTATGTTTTGACAGCACCTGCCCCGACAGCCCTGCTAGAATTTATCTGGGTTAGCTTTGTTTGTATCTGTGTGAGAGCACTTACCCCACAGCCCTGCGAGAGGCTACGTAAGGTAGCTTTGTATGTGTTTGTGTAACAGCACTTGCCCCTACAGCCCTGCTAGAGGCTACCTGGGGTAGCTTTGTATGTGTTTGTGTAACAGCACTTGCCCCTACAGCCCTGCTAGAGGCTACCTGGGGTAGCTTTCTCTGAGAGTAACAGCACTAGCCTCTACAGCCGCGCTAGAGGCTACCTGGGCTACCTTGTCTGTGTCTATGTAAAAGCACTTGCCCCTACACCCCTGCCAAAGGCTACCTGATTGGGCCCAACCGATGACGTCACCTCACAGCTTCTGCCTCCTCTCAGACACCCCCCGGCGCCTCTGCAGCCCCCGGCAACAGTCCCAGCCAATCACCGCCGTCGCTTCTCGTCTACCTTTGATTGGGCCCAACCGATGACGTCACCTCACAGCTTCTGCCTCCTCTCAGACACCCCCCGGCGCCTCTGCAGCCCCCGGCAACAGTCCCAGCCAATCACCGTTAGCGCCACGGGCAGCGATTTGTCACTGGGTAAACAGCGGGAGGGGGGCGGGGGCGGCGGCGCGGGTGGGGGGGATGACGAGCCTCCCCCCCCACCACCCCCCAACGGCCGGGGGCGTTCGATTGGATGCGCAGGATGACGTCAGATGATCCGGGTACTAACGGGTTTTTGTTGCCATATAAGGGAGTGGGGGCGGAGCAAAAAAAAATTCTGCGGAGTCGTCATTCAGGAACGTCGGCACGAAGTTCAGGCGGCCTCAGCCGTCCTCAACATTCCGCGTGAGGTTCGCAGGGTGGAGTTCAGGGCGAGCCTTTCCCCCCCCCCCAAGCCCCATCGGGCAGCGTAAAGAAGAGGTGAGTGGATACCGGTACCTTAGGTAGCCTCTCGCAGGGCTGTAGGGGCAAGTGCTGCCACACACATACAAAAAAGCTAACCCAGATAAATTCTAGCAGGGCTGTAGGGGCAAGTGCTGTCAAAACATACATAGACAAACCTACCCCAGGTAGCCTCTAGCTGGTTGTCGGGGCAAATGTTGTCACAGAGACACAGACAAAGCTACCCCAGGTAGACTCTTTCTGGTTGTAGGGGCAAGTGCTGTGAGCAATAGCGCCTATGAAGGCTACCGGCACTGTGGCTACACACACAGAGGGAGTGGGTGGCCAGCACCACCACGCCCGACCGCCTTTGTCTCTCTCCCAGTTCTAGCGATGTTTACAACACCACCACCACCATCACTCCCCACACACACACACAGTGCGCTAACCACTGCACCATCACTCCCCACTCACACACACAGTGCGCTAACCACTGCACCACCACTCCCCACTCAGACACACAATGCCCTAACCACTGCTCCACCACTCCCCACTCACACAGAGTGCGCTAACCACTGCACCACCACTCCCCACTCACACACAGTGCGCTAACCACTGCACCACCACTCCCCACTCACACACAGTGCGCTAACCACTGCACCACCACTCCCCACACACTTAACGTGCGCTAACCACTGCACCACCACTCCCCCCACACAAATTTTTTCGTGACTCCATGCTGCCCTCTTGTGGTAAAAAACTAGAATTTCACTCACAAACTCACCCACTCACCCACCCATTCATCCAGACAAAGCTACCCCACGTAGCCTCTAGCTGGTTGTAGGGGCAAGTGCTGTTCCACAGACACTGACAAAGCTAGTGAGATTCTAGTTTTTTACCACAAGAGGGCAGCATTGAGTCGCGAAATAATTTGTGTGGGGGGAGTGGTGGTGCAGTGGTTAGCGCACGTTGAGTGTGTGTGGGGAGTGGTGGTGCAGTGGTTAGCGCACTGTGTGTGAGTGGGAAGTGGTTCATGCAGTGGTTAGCGCACTGTGTGTGAGTGGGGAGTGGTGGTGCAGTGGTTAGCGCACTCTGTGTGAGTGGGGAGTGGTGGAGCAGTGGTTAGGGCATTGTGTGTCTGAGTGGGGAGTGGTGGTGCAGTGGTTAGCGCACTGTGTGTGTGAGTGGGGAGTGATGGTGCAGTGGTTAGCGCACTGTGTGTGTGTGTGGGGAGTGATGGTGGTGGTGGTGTTGTAAACATCACTAGAACTGGGAGAGAGACAAAGGCGGTCGGGCGTGGTGGTGCTGGCCACCCACTCCCTCTGTGTGTGTAGCCACAGTGACGGTAGCCTTCATAGGTGCTATTGCTCAAAGCACTTGCCCCTACAACCAGAAAGATTCTACCTGGGGTAGCTTTGTCTGTGTCGCTGTGACAACATTTGCCCCGACAACCAGCTAGAGGCTACCTGGGGTAGCTTTGTCTATGTATGTTTTGACAGCACTTGCCCCTACAGCCCTGCTAGAATTTATCTGGGTTAGCTTTTTTGTATCTGTGTGGCAGCACTTGCCCCTACAGCCCTGCGAGAGGCTATCTAAGGTAGCTTTGTCTGTGTTTGTGTAACAGCACTTGCCCCTACAGCATTGCTAGAGGCTACATGGGGTAGCTTTGTCTGTGTTTGTGTAACAGCACTTGCCCCTACAGCATTGCTAGAGGGTACCTGGGGTAGCTTTGTCTGTGTCTGTGTATGAGAGCACTTGCCTCTACAGCCCCGCTAGAGGCTACCTGGGGTAGCTTTGTCTATGTATGTTTTGACAGCACCTGCCCCGACAGCCCTGCTAGAATTTATCTGGGTTAGCTTTGTTTGTATCTGTGTGAGAGCACTTACCCCACAGCCCTGCGAGAGGCTACGTAAGGTAGCTTTGTATGTGTTTGTGTAACAGCACTTGCCCCTACAGCCCTGCTAGAGGCTACCTGGGGTAGCTTTGTATGTGTTTGTGTAACAGCACTTGCCCCTACAGCCCTGCTAGAGGCTACCTGGGGTAGCTTTCTCTGAAAGTAACAGCACTAGCCTCTACAGCCGCGCTAGAGGCTACCTGGGCTACCTTGTCTGTGTCTATGTAAAAGCACTTGCCCCTACACCCCTGCCAAAGGCTACCTGATTGGGCCCAACCGATGACGTCACCTCACAGCTTCTGCCTCCTCTCAGACACCCCCCGGCGCCTCTGCAGCCCCCGGCAACAGTCCCAGCCAATCACCGCCGTCGCTTCTCGTCTACCTTTGATTGGGCCCAACCGATGACGTCACCTCACAGCTTCTGCCTCCTCTCAGACACCCCCCGGCGCCTCTGCAGCCCCCGGCAACAGTCCCAGCCAATCACCGTTCGCGCCACGGGCAGCGATTTGTCACTTGGTAAACAGCGGGAGGGGGGCGGGGGCGGCGGCGCGGGTGGGGGGGATGACGAGCCTCCCCCCCCACCACCCCCCAACGGCCGGGGGCGTTCGATTGGATGCGCAGGATGACGTCAGATGATCCGGGTACTAACGGGTTTTTGTTGCCATATAAGGGAGTGGGGGCGGAGCAAAAAAAAATTCTGCGGAGTCGTCATTCAGGAACGTCGGCACGAAGTTCAGGCGGCCTCAGCCGTCCTCAACATTCCGCGTGAGGTTCGCAGGGTGGAGTTCAGGGCGAGCCTTTCCCCCCCCCCCAAGCCCCATCGGGCAGCGTAAAGAAGAGGTGAGTGGATACCGGTACCTTAGGTAGCCTCTCGCAGGGCTGTAGGGGCAAGTGCTGCCACACAGATACAAAAAAGCTAACCCAGATAAATTCTAGCAGGGCTGTAGGGGCAAGTGCTGTCAAAACATACATAGACAAACCTACCCCAGGTAGCCTCTAGCTGGTTGTCGGGGCAAATGTTGTCACAGAGACACAGACAAAGCTACCCCAGGTAGACTCTTTCTGGTTGTAGGGGCAAGTGCTGTGAGCAATAGCGCCTATGAAGGCTACCGGCACTGTGGCTACACACACAGAGGGAGTGGGTGGCCAGCACCACCACGCCCGACCGCCTTTGTCTCTCTCCCAGTTCTAGCGATGTTTACAACACCACCACCACCATCACTCCCCACACACACACACAGTGCGCTAACCACTGCACCATCACTCCCCACTCACACACACAGTGCGCTAACCACTGCACCACCACTCCCCACTCAGACACACAATGCCCTAACCACTGCTCCACCACTCCCCACTCACACAGAGTGCGCTAACCACTGCACCACCACTCCCCACTCACACACAGTGCGCTAACCACTGCACCACCACTCCCCACTCACACACAGTGCGCTAACCACTGCACCACCACTCCCCACACACTTAACGTGCGCTAACCACTGCACCACCACTCCCCCCACACAAATTTTTTCGTGACTCCATGCTGCCCTCTTGTGGTAAAAAACTAGAATTTCACTCACAAACTCACCCACTCACCCACCCATTCATCCAGACAAAGCTACCCCACGTAGCCTCTAGCTGGTTGTAGGGGCAAGTGCTGTTCCACAGACACTGACAAAGCTAGTGAGATTCTAGTTTTTTACCACAAGAGGGCAGCATTGAGTCGCGAAATAATTTGTGTGGGGGGAGTGGTGGTGCAGTGGTTAGCGCACGTTGAGTGTGTGTGGGGAGTGGTGGTGCAGTGGTTAGCGCACTGTGTGTGAGTGGGAAGTGGTTCATGCAGTGGTTAGCGCACTGTGTGTGAGTGGGGAGTGGTGGTGCAGTGGTTAGCGCACTCTGTGTGAGTGGGGAGTGGTGGAGCAGTGGTTAGGGCATTGTGTGTCTGAGTGGGGAGTGGTGGTGCAGTGGTTAGCGCACTGTGTGTGTGAGTGGGGAGTGATGGTGCAGTGGTTAGCGCACTGTGTGTGTGTGTGGGGAGTGATGGTGGTGGTGGTGTTGTAAACATCACTAGAACTGGGAGAGAGACAAAGGCGGTCGGGCGTGGTGGTGCTGGCCACCCACTCCCTCTGTGTGTGTAGCCACAGTGACGGTAGCCTTCATAGGTGCTATTGCTCAAAGCACTTGCCCCTACAACCAGAAAGATTCTACCTGGGGTAGCTTTGTCTGTGTCGCTGTGACAACATTTGCCCCGACAACCAGCTAGAGGCTACCTGGGGTAGCTTTGTCTATGTATGTTTTGACAGCACTTGCCCCTACAGCCCTGCTAGAATTTATCTGGGTTAGCTTTTTTGTATCTGTGTGGCAGCACTGTGTCTGTGTATGAGAGCACTTGCCTCTACAGCCCCGCTAGAGGCTACCTGGGGTAGCTTTGTCTATGTATGTTTTGACAGCACCTGCCCCGACAGCCCTGCTAGAATTTATCTGGGTTAGCTTTGTTTGTATCTGTGTGAGAGCACTTACCCCACAGCCCTGCGAGAGGCTACGTAAGGTAGCTTTGTATGTGTTTGTGTAACAGCACTTGCCCCTACAGCCCTGCTAGAGGCTACCTGGGGTAGCTTTGTATGTGTTTGTGTAACAGCACTTGCCCCTACAGCCCTGCTAGAGGCTACCTGGGGTAGCTTTCTCTGAGAGTAACAGCACTAGCCTCTACAGCCGCGCTAGAGGCTACCTGGGCTACCTTGTCTGTGTCTATGTAAAAGCACTTGCCCCTACACCCCTGCCAAAGGCTACCTGATTGGGCCCAACCGATGACGTCACCTCACAGCTTCTGCCTCCTCTCAGACACCCCCCGGCGCCTCTGCAGCCCCCGGCAACAGTCCCAGCCAATCACCGCCGTCGCTTCTCGTCTACCTTTGATTGGGCCCAACCGATGACGTCACCTCACAGCTTCTGCCTCCTCTCAGACACCCCCCGGCGCCTCTGCAGCCCCCGGCAACAGTCCCAGCCAATCACCGTTAGCGCCACGGGCAGCGATTTGTCACTGGGTAAACAGCGGGAGGGGGGCGGGGGCGGCGGCGCGGGTGGGGGGGATGACGAGCCTCCCCCCCCACCACCCCCCAACGGCCGGGGGCGTTCGATTGGATGCGCAGGATGACGTCAGATGATCCGGGTACTAACGGGTTTTTGTTGCCATATAAGGGAGTGGGGGCGGAGCAAAAAAAAATTCTGCGGAGTCGTCATTCAGGAACGTCGGCACGAAGTTCAGGCGGCCTCAGCCGTCCTCAACATTCCGCGTGAGGTTCGCAGGGTGGAGTTCAGGGCGAGCCTTTCCCCCCCCCCCAAGCCCCATCGGGCAGCGTAAAGAAGAGGTGAGTGGATACCGGTACCTTAGGTAGCCTCTCGCAGGGCTGTAGGGGCAAGTGCTGCCACACACATACAAAAAAGCTAACCCAGATAAATTCTAGCAGGGCTGTAGGGGCAAGTGCTGTCAAAACATACATAGACAAACCTACCCCAGGTAGCCTCTAGCTGGTTGTCGGGGCAAATGTTGTCACAGAGACACAGACAAAGCTACCCCAGGTAGACTCTTTCTGGTTGTAGGGGCAAGTGCTGTGAGCAATAGCGCCTATGAAGGCTACCGGCACTGTGGCTACACACACAGAGGGAGTGGGTGGCCAGCACCACCACGCCCGACCGCCTTTGTCTCTCTCCCAGTTCTAGCGATGTTTACAACACCACCACCACCATCACTCCCCACACACACACACAGTGCGCTAACCACTGCACCATCACTCCCCACTCACACACACAGTGCGCTAACCACTGCACCACCACTCCCCACTCAGACACACAATGCCCTAACCACTGCTCCACCACTCCCCACTCACACAGAGTGCGCTAACCACTGCACCACCACTCCCCACTCACACACAGTGCGCTAACCACTGCACCACCACTCCCCACTCACACACAGTGCGCTAACCACTGCACCACCACTCCCCACACACTTAACGTGCGCTAACCACTGCACCACCACTCCCCCCACACAAATTTTTTCGTGACTCCATGCTGCCCTCTTGTGGTAAAAAACTAGAATTTCACTCACAAACTCACCCACTCACCCACCCATTCATCCAGACAAAGCTACCCCACGTAGCCTCTAGCTGGTTGTAGGGGCAAGTGCTGTTCCACAGACACTGACAAAGCTAGTGAGATTCTAGTTTTTTACCACAAGAGGGCAGCATTGAGTCGCGAAATAATTTGTGTGGGGGGAGTGGTGGTGCAGTGGTTAGCGCACGTTGAGTGTGTGTGGGGAGTGGTGGTGCAGTGGTTAGCGCACTGTGTGTGAGTGGGAAGTGGTTCATGCAGTGGTTAGCGCACTGTGTGTGAGTGGGGAGTGGTGGTGCAGTGGTTAGCGCACTCTGTGTGAGTGGGGAGTGGTGGAGCAGTGGTTAGGGCATTGTGTGTCTGAGTGGGGAGTGGTGGTGCAGTGGTTAGCGCACTGTGTGTGTGAGTGGGGAGTGATGGTGCAGTGGTTAGCGCACTGTGTGTGTGTGTGGGGAGTGATGGTGGTGGTGGTGTTGTAAACATCACTAGAACTGGGAGAGAGACAAAGGCGGTCGGGCGTGGTGGTGCTGGCCACCCACTCCCTCTGTGTGTGTAGCCACAGTGACGGTAGCCTTCATAGGTGCTATTGCTCAAAGCACTTGCCCCTACAACCAGAAAGATTCTACCTGGGGTAGCTTTGTCTGTGTCGCTGTGACAACATTTGCCCCGACAACCAGCTAGAGGCTACCTGGGGTAGCTTTGTCTATGTATGTTTTGACAGCACTTGCCCCTACAGCCCTGCTAGAATTTATCTGGGTTAGCTTTTTTGTATCTGTGTGGCAGCACTTGCCCCTACAGCCCTGCGAGAGGCTATCTAAGGTAGCTTTGTCTGTGTTTGTGTAACAGCACTTGCCCCTACAGCATTGCTAGAGGCTACATGGGGTAGCTTTGTCTGTGTTTGTGTAACAGCACTTGCCCCTACAGCATTGCTAGAGGGTACCTGGGGTAGCTTTGTCTGTGTCTGTGTATGAGAGCACTTGCCTCTACAGCCCCGCTAGAGGCTACCTGGGGTAGCTTTGTCTATGTATGTTTTGACAGCACCTGCCCCGACAGCCCTGCTAGAATTTATCTGGGTTAGCTTTGTTTGTATCTGTGTGAGAGCACTTACCCCACAGCCCTGCGAGAGGCTACGTAAGGTAGCTTTGTATGTGTTTGTGTAACAGCACTTGCCCCTACAGCCCTGCTAGAGGCTACCTGGGGTAGCTTTGTATGTGTTTGTGTAACAGCACTTGCCCCTACAGCCCTGCTAGAGGCTACCTGGGGTAGCTTTCTCTGAGAGTAACAGCACTAGCCTCTACAGCCGCGCTAGAGGCTACCTGGGCTACCTTGTCTGTGTCTATGTAAAAGCACTTGCCCCTACACCCCTGCCAAAGGCTACCTGATTGGGCCCAACCGATGACGTCACCTCACAGCTTCTGCCTCCTCTCAGACACCCCCCGGCGCCTCTGCAGCCCCCGGCAACAGTCCCAGCCAATCACCGCCGTCGCTTCTCGTCTACCTTTGATTGGGCCCAACCGATGACGTCACCTCACAGCTTCTGCCTCCTCTCAGACACCCCCCGGCGCCTCTGCAGCCCCCGGCAACAGTCCCAGCCAATCACCGTTCGCGCCACGGGCAGCGATTTGTCACTTGGTAAACAGCGGGAGGGGGGCGGGGGCGGCGGCGCGGGTGGGGGGGATGACGAGCCTCCCCCCCCACCACCCCCCAACGGCCGGGGGCGTTCGATTGGATGCGCAGGATGACGTCAGATGATCCGGGTACTAACGGGTTTTTGTTGCCATATAAGGGAGTGGGGGCGGAGCAAAAAAAAATTCTGCGGAGTCGTCATTCAGGAACGTCGGCACGAAGTTCAGGCGGCCTCAGCCGTCCTCAACATTCCGCGTGAGGTTCGCAGGGTGGAGTTCAGGGCGAGCCTTTCCCCCCCCCCCAAGCCCCATCGGGCAGCGTAAAGAAGAGGTGAGTGGATACCGGTACCTTAGGTAGCCTCTCGCAGGGCTGTAGGGGCAAGTGCTGCCACACACATACAAAAAAGCTAACCCAGATAAATTCTAGCAGGGCTGTAGGGGCAAGTGCTGTCAAAACATACATAGACAAACCTACCCCAGGTAGCCTCTAGCTGGTTGTCGGGGCAAATGTTGTCACAGAGACACAGACAAAGCTACCCCAGGTAGACTCTTTCTGGTTGTAGGGGCAAGTGCTGTGAGCAATAGCGCCTATGAAGGCTACCGGCACTGTGGCTACACACACAGAGGGAGTGGGTGGCCAGCACCACCACGCCCGACCGCCTTTGTCTCTCTCCAGGTTCTAGCGATGTTTACAACACCACCACCACCATCACTCCCCACACACACACACAGTGCGCTAACCACTGCACCATCACTCCCCACTCACACACACAGTGCGCTAACCACTGCACCACCACTCCCCACTCAGACACACAATGCCCTAACCACTGCTCCACCACTCCCCACTCACACAGAGTGCGCTAACCACTGCACCACCACTCCCCACTCACACACAGTGCGCTAACCAATGCACCACCACTCCCCACTCACACACAGTGCGCTAACCACTGCACCACCACTCCCCACACACTTAACGTGCGCTAACCACTGCACCACCACTCCCCCCACACAAATTTTTTCGTGACTCCATGCTGCCCTCTTGTGGTAAAAAACTAGAATTTCACTCACAAACTCACCCACTCACCCACCCATTCATCCAGACAAAGCTACCCCACGTAGCCTCTAGCTGGTTGTAGGGGCAAGTGCTGTTCCACAGACACTGACAAAGCTAGTGAGATTCTAGTTTTTTACCACAAGAGGGCAGCATTGAGTCGCGAAATAATTTGTGTGGGGGGAGTGGTGGTGCAGTGGTTAGCGCACGTTGAGTGTGTGTGGGGAGTGGTGGTGCAGTGGTTAGCGCACTGTGTGTGAGTGGGAAGTGGTTCATGCAGTGGTTAGCGCACTGTGTGTGAGTGGGGAGTGGTGGTGCAGTGGTTAGCGCACTCTGTGTGAGTGGGGAGTGGTGGAGCAGTGGTTAGGGCATTGTGTGTCTGAGTGGGGAGTGGTGGTGCAGTGGTTAGCGCACTGTGTGTGTGAGTGGGGAGTGATGGTGCAGTGGTTAGCGCACTGTGTGTGTGTGTGGGGAGTGATGGTGGTGGTGGTGTTGTAAACATCACTAGAACTGGGAGAGAGACAAAGGCGGTCGGGCGTGGTGGTGCTGGCCACCCACTCCCTCTGTGTGTGTAGCCACAGTGACGGTAGCCTTCATAGGTGCTATTGCTCAAAGCACTTGCCCCTACAACCAGAAAGATTCTACCTGGGGTAGCTTTGTCTGTGTCGCTGTGACAACATTTGCCCCGACAACCAGCTAGAGGCTACCTGGGGTAGCTTTGTCTATGTATGTTTTGACAGCACTTGCCCCTACAGCCCTGCTAGAATTTATCTGGGTTAGCTTTTTTGTATCTGTGTGGCAGCACTTGCCCCTACAGCCCTGCGAGAGGCTATCTAAGGTAGCTTTGTCTGTGTTTGTGTAACAGCACTTGCCCCTACAGCATTGCTAGAGGCTACATGGGGTAGCTTTGTCTGTGTTTGTGTAACAGCACTTGCCCCTACAGCATTGCTAGAGGGTACCTGGGGTAGCTTTGTCTGTGTCTGTGTATGAGAACACTTGCCTCTACAGCCCCGCTAGAGGCTACCTGGGGTAGCTTTGTCTATGTATGTTTTGACAGCACCTGCCCCGACAGCCCTGCTAGAATTTATCTGGGTTAGCTTTGTTTGTATCTGTGTGAGAGCACTTACCCCACAGCCCTGCGAGAGGCTACGTAAGGTAGCTTTGTATGTGTTTGTGTAACAGCACTTGCCCCTACAGCCCTGCTAGAGGCTACCTGGGGTAGCTTTGTATGTGTTTGTGTAACAGCACTTGCCCCTACAGCCCTGCTAGAGGCTACCTGGGGTAGCTTTCTCTGAGAGTAACAGCACTAGCCTCTACAGCCGCGCTAGAGGCTACCTGGGCTACCTTGTCTGTGTCTATGTAAAAGCACTTGCCCCTACACCCCTGCCAAAGGCTACCTGATTGGGCCCAACCGATGACGTCACCTCACAGCTTCTGCCTCCTCTCAGACACCCCCCGGCGCCTCTGCAGCCCCCGGCAACAGTCCCAGCCAATCACCGCCGTCGCTTCTCGTCTACCTTTGATTGGGCCCAACCGATGACGTCACCTCACAGCTTCTGCCTCCTCTCAGACACCCCCCGGCGCCTCTGCAGCCCCCGGCAACAGTCCCAGCCAATCACCGTTAGCGCCACGGGCAGCGATTTGTCACTGGGTAAACAGCGGGAGGGGGGCGGGGGCGGCGGCGCGGGTGGGGGGGATGACGAGCCTCCCCCCCCACCACCCCCCAACGGCCGGGGGCGTTCGATTGGATGCGCAGGATGACGTCAGATGATCCGGGTACTAACGGGTTTTTGTTGCCATATAAGGGAGTGGGGGCAGAGCAAAAAAAAATTCTGCGGAGTCGTCATTCAGGAACGTCGGCACGAAGTTCAGGCGGCCTCAGCCGTCCTCAACATTCCGCGTGAGGTTCGCAGGGTGGAGTTCAGGGCGAGCCTTTCCCCCCCCCCCAAGCCCCATCGGGCAGCGTAAAGAAGAGGTGAGTGGATACCGGTACCTTAGGTAGCCTCTCGCAGGGCTGTAGGGGCAATTGCTGCCACACAGATAAAAAAAGCTAACCCAGATAAATTCTAGCAGGGCTGTAGGGGCAAGTGCTGTCAAAACATACATAGACAAAGCTACACCAGGTAGCCTCTAGCTGGTTGTCGGGGCAAATGTTGTCACAGAGACACAGACAAAGCTACCCCAGGTAGACTCTTTCTGGTTGTAGGGGCAAGTGCTGTGAGCAATAGCACCTATGAAGGCTACCGGCACTGTGGCTACACACACAGGGAGTGGGTGGCCAGCACCACCACGCCCGACCGCCTTTGTCTCTCTCCCAGTTCTAGCGATGTTTACAACACCACCACCACCATCACTCCCCACACACACACACAGTGCACTAACCACTGCACCATCACTCCCCACTCACACACACATTGCCCTAACCACTGCTCCACCACTCCCCACTCACACACAGTGCGCTAACCACTGCACCACCACTCCCCACTCACACACAGTGCGCTAACCACTGCACCACCACTCCCCACACACACTCAACGTGCGCTAACCACTGCACCACCACTCCCCCCACACAAATTATGTCGCAACTCAATGCTGCCCTCTTGTGGTAAAAACTAGAATCTCACTCACCAACTCACCCCCTCACTCAACCACCCACCCACTCATCCAGACAAAGCTACCCCAGGTAGCCTCTAGCTGGCTGTGGGGGCAAGTGCTGTTCCACAGACACTGACAAAGCTACCCCAGGTAGCCTTTGGCAGGGCTGTAGGGGCAAGTGCTTTTACATAGACACAGACAAAGCTACCCCAGGTAGCCTCTAGCGCGGCAGTAGAGGCTAGTGCTGTTACACACAGAGAAAGCTACCCCGGGTAGCCTCTAGCAGGGCTGTAGGGGCAAGTGCTGTTACACAAACACAGAAAAAGCTACCTTAGGTAGCCTCTCGCAGGGCTGTAGGGGCAAGTGCTCTCACACAGATACATACAAAGCTAACCCAGATAAATTCTAGCAGGGCTGACGGGGCAAATGCTGTCAAAACATACATAGACAAAGTTACCCCAGGTAGCCTCTAGCGGGGCTGTAGGGGCAAGTGCTCTCATACACAGACACAGAGAAAGCTACCCCAGGTACCCTTTAGCAATGCTGTAGGGGCAAGTGCTGTTACACAAACACAGTGTCTGTGGAACAGCACTTGCCCCTACAACCAGCTAGAGGCTACGTGGGGTAGCTTTGTCTGGATGAATGGGTGGGTGGGTGAGTGGGTGAGTTGGTGGGTGAGATTCTAGTTTTTTACCAGAAGAGGGCAGCATTGAGTCGCGAAATAATTTGTGTGGAGGGAGTGGTGGTGCAGTGGTTAGCACACGTTGAGTGTGTGTGGGGAGTGGTGGTGCAGTGGTTAGCGCACTGTGTGTGAGTGGGGAGTGGTGGTGCAGTGGTTAGCGCACTGTGTGTGAGTGGGGAGTGGTGGTGCAGTGGTTAGCGCACTCTGTGTGAGTGGGGAGTGGTGGAGCAGTGGTTAGGGCATTGTGTGTCTGAGTGGGGAGTGGTGGTGCAGTGGTTAGCGCACTGTGTGTGTGAGTGGGGAGTGATGGTGCAGTGGTTAGCGCACTGTGTGTGTGTGTGGGGAGTGATGGTGGTGGTGGTGTTGTAAACATCACTAGAACTGGGAGAGAGACAAAGGCGGTCGGGCGTGGTGGTGCTGGCCACCCACTCCCTCTGTGTGTGTAGCCACAGTGACGGTAGCCTTCATAGGTGCTATTGCTCAAAGCACTTGC
Organism: Petromyzon marinus; assembly: GCF_048934315.1. NCBI lineage: Eukaryota > Metazoa > Chordata > Hyperoartia > Petromyzontiformes > Petromyzontidae > Petromyzon > Petromyzon marinus. Next base: position 71,825 of record NW_027422800.1, read on the forward strand.
CCCTACAACCAGAAAGATTCTACCTGGGGTAGCTTTGTCTGTGTCGCTGTGACAACATTTGCCCCGACAACCAGCTAGAGGCTACCTGGGGTAGCTTTGTCTATGTATGTTTTGACAGCACTTGCCCCTACAGCCCTGCTAGAATTTATCTGGGTTAGCTTTTTTGTATCTGTGTGGCAGCACTTGCCCCTACAGCCCTGCGAGAGGCTATCTAAGGTAGCTTTGTCTGTGTTTGTGTAACAGCACTTGCCCCTACAGCATTGCTAGAGGCTACATGGGGTAGCTTTGTCTGTGTTTGTGTAACAGCACTTGCCCCTACAGCATTGCTAGAGGGTACCTGGGGTAGCTTTGTCTGTGTCTGTGTATGAGAGCACTTGCCTCTACAGCCCCCGCTAGAGGCTACCTGGGGTAGCTTTGTCTATGTATGTTTTGACAGCACCTGCCCCGACAGCCCTGCTAGAATTTATCTGGGTTAGCTTTGTTTGTATCTGTGTGAGAACACTTACCCCACAGCCCTGCGAGAGGCTACGTAAGGTAGCTTTGTATGTGTTTGTGTAACAGCACTTGCCCCTACAGCCCTGCTAGAGGCTACCTGGGGTAGCTTTGTATGTGTTTGTGTAACAGCACTTGCCCCTACAGCCCTGCTAGAGGCTACCTGGGGTAGCTTTCTCTGAGAGTAACAGCACTAGCCTCTACAGCCGCGCTAGAGGCTACCTGGGCTACCTTGTCTGTGTCTATGTAAAAGCACTTGCCCCTACACCCCTGCCAAAGGCTACCTGATTGGGCCCAACCGATGACGTCACCTCACAGCTTCTGCCTCCTCTCAGACACCCCCCGGCGCCTCTGCAGCCCCCGGCAACAGTCCCAGCCAATCACCGCCGTCGCTTCTCGTCTACCTTTGATTGGGCCCAACCGATGACGTCACCTCACAGCTTCTGCCTCCTCTCAGACACCCCCCGGCGCCTCTGCAGCCCCCGGCAACAGTCCCAGCCAATCACCGTTAGCGCCACGGGCAGCGATTTGTCACTGGGTAAACAGCGGGAGGGGGGCGGGGGCGGCGGCGCGGGTGGGGGGGATGACGAGCCTCCCCCCCCACCACCCCCCAACGGCCGGGGGCGTTCGATTGGATGCGCAGGATGACGTCAGATGATCCGGGTACTAACGGGTTTTTGTTGCCATATAAGGGAGTGGGGGCGGAGCAAAAAAAAATTCTGCGGAGTCGTCATTCAGGAACGTCGGCACGAAGTTCAGCGGCCTCAGCCGTCCTCAACATTCCGCGTGAGGTTCGCAGGGTGGAGTTCAGGGCGAGCCTTTCCCCCCCCCCCAAGCCCCATCGGGCAGCGTAAAGAAGAGGTGAGTGGATACCGGTACCTTAGGTAGCCTCTCGCAGGGCTGTAGGGGCAATTGCTGCCACACAGATAAAAAAAGCTAACCCAGATAAATTCTAGCAGGGCTGTAGGGGCAAGTGCTGTCAAAACATACATAGACAAAGCTACACCAGGTAGCCTCTAGCTGGTTGTCGGGGCAAATGTTGTCACAGAGACACAGACAAAGCTACCCCAGGTAGACTCTTTCTGGTTGTAGGGGCAAGTGCTTTGAGCAATAGCACCTATGAAGGCTACCGGCACTGTGGCTACACACAAAGGGAGTGGGTGGCCAGCACCACAACGCCCGACCGACTTTGTCTCTCTCCCAGTTCTAGCGATGTTTACAACACCACCACCACCATCACTCCCCACACACACACACAGTGCACTAACCACTGCACCATCACTCCCCACTCACACACACATTGCCTTAACCACTGCTCCACCACTCCCCACTCACACACAGTGCGCTAACCACTGCACCACCACTCCCCACTCACACACAGTGCGCTAACCACTGCACCACCACTCCCCACACACACTCAACGTGCGCTAACCACTGCACCACCACTCCCCCCACACAAATTATGTCGCAACTCAATGCTGCCCTCTTGTGGTAAAAACTAGAATCTCACTCACCAACTCACCCCCTCACTCAACCACCCACCCACTCATCCAGACAAAGCTACCCCAGGTAGCCTCTAGCTGGCTGTGGGGGCAAGTGCTGTTCCACAGACACTGACAAAGCTACCCCAGGTAGCCTTTGGCAGGGCTGTAGGGGCAAGTGCTTTTACATAGACACAGACAAAGCTACCCCAGGTAGCCTCTAGCGCGGCAGTAGAGGCTAGTGCTGTTACACACAGAGAAAGCTACCCCGGGTAGCCTCTAGCAGGGCTGTAGGGGCAAGTGCTGTTACACAAACACAGAAAAAGCTACCTTAGGTAGCCTCTCGCAGGGCTGTAGGGGCAAGTGCTCTCACACAGATACATACAAAGCTAACCCAGATAAATTCTAGCAGGGCTGACGGGGCAAATGCTGTCAAACATACATAGACAAAGTTACCCCAGGTAGCCTCTAGCGGGGCTGTAGGGGCAAGTGCTCTCATACACAGACACAGAGAAAGCTACCCCAGGTACCCTTTAGCAATGCTGTAGGGGCAAGTGCTGTTACACAAACACAGTGTCTGTGGAACAGCACTTGCCCCTACAACCAGCTAGAGGCTACGTGGGGTAGCTTTGTCTGGATGAATGGGTGGGTGGGTGAGTGGGTGAGTTGGTGGGTGAGATTCTAGTTTTTTACCAGAAGAGGGCAGCATTGAGTCGCGAAATAATTTGTGTGGAGGGAGTGGTGGTGCAGTGGTTAGCACACGTTGAGTGTGTGTGGGGAGTGGTGGTGCAGTGGTTAGCGCACTGTGTGTGAGTGGGGAGTGGTGGTGCAGTGGTTAGCGCACTGTGTGTGAGTGGGGAGTGGTGGTGCAGTGGTTAGCGCACTCTGTGTGAGTGGGGAGTGGTGGAGCAGTGGTTAGGGCATTGTGTGTCTGAGTGGGGAGTGGTGGTGCAGTGGTTAGCGCACTGTGTGTGTGAGTGGGGAGTGATGGTGCAGTGGTTAGCGCACTGTGTGTGTGTGTGGGGAGTGATGGTGGTGGTGGTGTTGTAAACATCACTAGAACTGGGAGAGAGACAAAGGCGGTCGGGCGTGGTGGTGCTGGCCACCCACTCCCTCTGTGTGTGTAGCCACAGTGACGGTAGCCTTCATAGGTGCTATTGCTCAAAGCACTTGCCCCTACAACCAGAAAGATTCTACCTGGGGTAGCTTTGTCTGTGTCGCTGTGACAACATTTGCCCCGACAACCAGCTAGAGGCTACCTGGGGTAGCTTTGTCTATGTATGTTTTGACAGCACTTGCCCCTACAGCCCTGCTAGAATTTATCTGGGTTAGCTTTTTTGTATCTGTGTGGCAGCACTTGCCCCTACAGCCCTGCGAGAGGCTATCTAAGGTAGCTTTGTCTGTGTTTGTGTAACAGCACTTGCCCCTACAGCATTGCTAGAGGCTACATGGGGTAGCTTTGTCTGTGTTTGTGTAACAGCACTTGCCCCTACAGCATTGCTAGAGGGTACCTGGGGTAGCTTTGTCTGTGTCTGTGTATGAGAGCACTTGCCTCTACAGCCCCGCTAGAGGCTACCTGGGGTAGCTTTGTCTATGTATGTTTTGACAGCACCTGCCCCGACAGCCCTGCTAGAATTTATCTGGGTTAGCTTTGTTTGTATCTGTGTGAGAGCACTTACCCCACAGCCCTGCGAGAGGCTACGTAAGGTAGCTTTGTATGTGTTTGTGTAACAGCACTTGCCCCTACAGCCCTGCTAGAGGCTACCTGGGGTAGCTTTGTATGTGTTTGTGTAACAGCACTTGCCCCTACAGCCCTGCTAGAGGCTACCTGGGGTAGCTTTCTCTGAGAGTAACAGCACTAGCCTCTACAGCCGCGCTAGAGGCTACCTGGGCTACCTTGTCTGTGTCTATGTAAAAGCACTTGCCCCTACACCCCTGCCAAAGGCTACCTGATTGGGCCCAACCGATGACGTCACCTCACAGCTTCTGCCTCCTCTCAGACACCCCCCGGCGCCTCTGCAGCCCCCGGCAACAGTCCCAGCCAATCACCGCCGTCGCTTCTCGTCTACCTTTGATTGGGCCCAACCGATGACGTCACCTCACAGCTTCTGCCTCCTCTCAGACACCCCCCGGCGCCTCTGCAGCCCCCGGCAACAGTCCCAGCCAATCACCGTTAGCGCCACGGGCAGCGATTTGTCACTGGGTAAACAGCGGGAGGGGGGCGGGGGCGGCGGCGCGGGTGGGGGGGATGACGAGCCTCCCCCCCCACCACCCCCCAACGGCCGGGGGCGTTCGATTGGATGCGCAGGATGACGTCAGATGATCCGGGTACTAACGGGTTTTTGTTGCCATATAAGGGAGTGGGGGCGGAGCAAAAAAAAATTCTGCGGAGTCGTCATTCAGGAACGTCGGCACGAAGTTCAGCGGCCTCAGCCGTCCTCAACATTCCGCGTGAGGTTCGCAGGGTGGAGTTCAGGGCGAGCCTTTCCCCCCCCCCCAAGCCCCATCGGGCAGCGTAAAGAAGAGGTGAGTGGATACCGGTACCTTAGGTAGCCTCTCGCAGGGCTGTAGGGGCAAGTGCTGCCACACACATACAAAAAAGCTAACCCAGATAAATTCTAGCAGGGCTGTAGGGGCAAGTGCTGTCAAAACATACATAGACAAACCTACCCCAGGTAGCCTCTAGCTGGTTGTCGGGGCAAATGTTGTCACAGAGACACAGACAAAGCTACCCCAGGTAGACTCTTTCTGGTTGTAGGGGCAAGTGCTGTGAGCAATAGCGCCTATGAAGGCTACCGGCACTGTGGCTACACACACAGAGGGAGTGGGTGGCCAGCACCACCACGCCCGACCGCCTTTGTCTCTCTCCCAGTTCTAGCGATGTTTACAACACCACCACCACCATCACTCCCCACACACACACACAGTGCGCTAACCACTGCACCATCACTCCCCACTCACACACACAGTGCGCTAACCACTGCACCACCACTCCCCACTCAGACACACAATGCCCTAACCACTGCTCCACCACTCCCCACTCACACAGAGTGCGCTAACCACTGCACCACCACTCCCCACTCACACACAGTGCGCTAACCACTGCACCACCACTCCCCACTCACACACAGTGCGCTAACCACTGCACCACCACTCCCCACACACTTAACGTGCGCTAACCACTGCACCACCACTCCCCCCACACAAATTTTTTCGTGACTCCATGCTGCCCTCTTGTGGTAAAAAACTAGAATTTCACTCACAAACTCACCCACTCACCCACCCATTCATCCAGACAAAGCTACCCCACGTAGCCTCTAGCTGGTTGTAGGGGCAAGTGCTGTTCCACAGACACTGACAAAGCTAGTGAGATTCTAGTTTTTTACCACAAGAGGGCAGCATTGAGTCGCGAAATAATTTGTGTGGGGGGAGTGGTGGTGCAGTGGTTAGCGCACGTTGAGTGTGTGTGGGGAGTGGTGGTGCAGTGGTTAGCGCACTGTGTGTGAGTGGGAAGTGGTTCATGCAGTGGTTAGCGCACTGTGTGTGAGTGGGGAGTGGTGGTGCAGTGGTTAGCGCACTCTGTGTGAGTGGGGAGTGGTGGAGCAGTGGTTAGGGCATTGTGTGTCTGAGTGGGGAGTGGTGGTGCAGTGGTTAGCGCACTGTGTGTGTGAGTGGGGAGTGATGGTGCAGTGGTTAGCGCACTGTGTGTGTGTGTGGGGAGTGATGGTGGTGGTGGTGTTGTAAACATCACTAGAACTGGGAGAGAGACAAAGGCGGTCGGGCGTGGTGGTGCTGGCCACCCACTCCCTCTGTGTGTGTAGCCACAGTGACGGTAGCCTTCATAGGTGCTATTGCTCAAAGCACTTGCCCCTACAACCAGAAAGATTCTACCTGGGGTAGCTTTGTCTGTGTCGCTGTGACAACATTTGCCCCGACAACCAGCTAGAGGCTACCTGGGGTAGCTTTGTCTATGTATGTTTTGACAGCACTTGCCCCTACAGCCCTGCTAGAATTTATCTGGGTTAGCTTTTTTGTATCTGTGTGGCAGCACTTGCCCCTACAGCCCTGCGAGAGGCTATCTAAGGTAGCTTTGTCTGTGTTTGTGTAACAGCACTTGCCCCTACAGCATTGCTAGAGGCTACATGGGGTAGCTTTGTCTGTGTTTGTGTAACAGCACTTGCCCCTACAGCATTGCTAGAGGGTACCTGGGGTAGCTTTGTCTGTGTCTGTGTATGAGAGCACTTGCCTCTACAGCCCCGCTAGAGGCTACCTGGGGTAGCTTTGTCTATGTATGTTTTGACAGCACCTGCCCCGACAGCCCTGCTAGAATTTATCTGGGTTAGCTTTGTTTGTATCTGTGTGAGAGCACTTACCCCACAGCCCTGCGAGAGGCTACGTAAGGTAGCTTTGTATGTGTTTGTGTAACAGCACTTGCCCCTACAGCCCTGCTAGAGGCTACCTGGGGTAGCTTTGTATGTGTTTGTGTAACAGCACTTGCCCCTACAGCCCTGCTAGAGGCTACCTGGGGTAGCTTTCTCTGAGAGTAACAGCACTAGCCTCTACAGCCGCGCTAGAGGCTACCTGGGCTACCTTGTCTGTGTCTATGTAAAAGCACTTGCCCCTACACCCCTGCCAAAGGCTACCTGATTGGGCCCAACCGATGACGTCACCTCACAGCTTCTGCCTCCTCTCAGACACCCCCCGGCGCCTCTGCAGCCCCCGGCAACAGTCCCAGCCAATCACCGCCGTCGCTTCTCGTCTACCTTTGATTGGGCCCAACCGATGACGTCACCTCACAGCTTCTGCCTCCTCTCAGACACCCCCCGGCGCCTCTGCAGCCCCCGGCAACAGTCCCAGCCAATCACCGTTCGCGTCACGGGCAGCGATTTGTCACTTGGTAAACAGCGGGAGGGGGGCGGGGGCGGCGGCGCGGGTGGGGGGGATGACGAGCCTCCCCCCCCACCACCCCCCAACGGCCGGGGGCGTTCGATTGGATGCGCAGGATGACGTCAGATGATCCGGGTACTAACGGGTTTTTGTTGCCATATAAGGGAGTGGGGGCGGAGCAAAAAAAAATTCTGCGGAGTCGTCATTCAGGAACGTCGGCACGAAGTTCAGGCGGCCTCAGCCGTCCTCAACATTCCGCGTGAGGTTCGCAGGGTGGAGTTCAGGGCGAGCCTTTCCCCCCCCCCCAAGCCCCATCGGGCAGCGTAAAGAAGAGGTGAGTGGATACCGGTACCTTAGGTAGCCTCTCGCAGGGCTGTAGGGGCAAGTGCTGCCACACACATACAAAAAAGCTAACCCAGATAAATTCTAGCAGGGCTGTAGGGGCAAGTGCTGTCAAAACATACATAGACTATGAAGGCTACCGGCACTGTGGCTACACACACAGAGGGAGTGGGTGGCCAGCACCACCACGCCCGACCGCCTTTGTCTCTCTCCCAGTTCTAGCGATGTTTACAACACCACCACCACCATCACTCCCCACACACACACACAGTGCGCTAACCACTGCACCATCACTCCCCACTCACACACACAGTGCGCTAACCACTGCACCACCACTCCCCACTCAGACACACAATGCCCTAACCACTGCTCCACCACTCCCCACTCACACAGAGTGCGCTAACCAATGCACCACCACTCCCCACTCACACACAGTGCGCTAACCACTGCACCACCACTCCCCACTCACACACAGTGCGCTAACCACTGCACCACCACTCCCCACACACTTAACGTGCGCTAACCACTGCACCACCACTCCCCCCACACAAATTTTTTCGTGACTCCATGCTGCCCTCTTGTGGTAAAAAACTAGAATTTCACTCACAAACTCACCCACTCACCCACCCATTCATCCAGACAAAGCTACCCCACGTAGCCTCTAGCTGGTTGTAGGGGCAAGTGCTGTTCCACAGACACTGACAAAGCTAGTGAGATTCTAGTTTTTTACCACAAGAGGGCAGCATTGAGTCGCGAAATAATTTGTGTGGGGGGAGTGGTGGTGCAGTGGTTAGCGCACGTTGAGTGTGTGGGGAGTGGTGGTGCAGTGGTTAGCGCACTGTGTGTGAGTGGGAAGTGGTTCATGCAGTGGTTAGCGCACTGTGTGTGAGTGGGGAGTGGTGGTGCAGTGGTTAGCGCACTCTGTGTGAGTGGGGAGTGGTGGAGCAGTGGTTAGGGCATTGTGTGTCTGAGTGGGGAGTGGTGGTGCAGTGGTTAGCGCACTGTGTGTGTGAGTGGGGAGTGATGGTGCAGTGGTTAGCGCACTGTGTGTGTGTGTGGGGAGTGATGGTGGTGGTGGTGTTGTAAACATCACTAGAACTGGGAGAGAGACAAAGGCGGTCGGGCGTGGTGGTGCTGGCCACCCACTCCCTCTGTGTGTGTAGCCACAGTGACGGTAGCCTTCATAGGTGCTATTGCTCAAAGCACTTGCCCCTACAACCAGAAAGATTCTACCTGGGGTAGCTTTGTCTGTGTCGCTGTGACAACATTTGCCCTGACAACCAGCTAGAGGCTACCTGGGGTAGCTTTGTCTATGTATGTTTTGACAGCACTTGCCCCTACAGCCCTGCTAGAATTTATCTGGGTTAGCTTTTTTGTATCTGTGTGGCAGCACTTGCCCCTACAGCCCTGCGAGAGGCTATCTAAGGTAGCTTTGTCTGTGTTTGTGTAACAGCACTTGCCCCTACAGCATTGCTAGAGGCTACATGGGGTAGCTTTGTCTGTGTTTGTGTAACAGCACTTGCCCCTACAGCATTGCTAGAGGGTACCTGGGGTAGCTTTGTCTGTGTCTGTGTATGAGAGCACTTGCCTCTACAGCCCCGCTAGAGGCTACCTGGGGTAGCTTTGTCTATGTATGTTTTGACAGCACCTGCCCCGACAGCCCTGCTAGAATTTATCTGGGTTAGCTTTGTTTGTATCTGTGTGAGAGCACTTACCCCACAGCCCTGCGAGAGGCTACGTAAGGTAGCTTTGTATGTGTTTGTGTAACAGCACTTGCCCCTACAGCCCTGCTAGAGGCTACCTGGGGTAGCTTTGTATGTGTTTGTGTAACAGCACTTGCCCCTACAGCCCTGCTAGAGGCTACCTGGGGTAGCTTTCTCTGAGAGTAACAGCACTAGCCTCTACAGCCGCGCTAGAGGCTACCTGGGCTACCTTGTCTGTGTCTATGTAAAAGCACTTGCCCCTACACCCCTGCCAAAGGCTACCTGATTGGGCCCAACCGATGACGTCACCTCACAGCTTCTGCCTCCTCTCAGACACCCCCCGGCGCCTCTGCAGCCCCCGGCAACAGTCCCAGCCAATCACCGGCGTCGCTTCTCGTCTACCTTTGATTGGGCCCAACCGATGACGTCACCTCACAGCTTCTGCCTCCTCTCAGACACCCCCCGGCGCCTCTGCAGCCCCCGGCAACAGTCCCAGCCAATCACCGTTAGCGCCACGGGCAGCGATTTGTCACTGGGTAAACAGCGGGAGGGGGGCGGGGGCGGCGGCGCGGGTGGGGGGGATGACGAGCCTCCCCCCCCACCACCCCCCAACGGCCGGGGGCGTTCGATTGGATGCGCAGGATGACGTCAGATGATCCGGGTACTAACGGGTTTTTGTTGCCATATAAGGGAGTGGGGGCGGAGCAAAAAAAAATTCTGCGGAGTCGTCATTCAGGAACGTCGGCACGAAGTTCAGGCGGCCTCAGCCGTCCTCAACATTCCGCGTGAGGTTCGCAGGGTGGAGTTCAGGGCGAGCCTTTCCCCCCCCCCCCAAGCCCCATCGGGCAGCGTAAAGAAGAGGTGAGTGGATACCGGTACCTTAGGTAGCCTCTCGCAGGGCTGTAGGGGCAAGTGCTGCCACACACATACAAAAAAGCTAACCCAGATAAATTCTAGCAGGGCTGTAGGGGCAAGTGCTGTCAAAACATACATAGACAAACCTACCCCAGGTAGCCTCTAGCTGGTTGTCGGGGCAAATGTTGTCACAGAGACACAGACAAAGCTACCCCAGGTAGACTCTTTCTGGTTGTAGGGGCAAGTGCTTTGAGCAATAGCACCTATGAAGGCTACCGGCACTGTGGCTACACACAAAGGGAGTGGGTGGCCAGCACCACAACGCCCGACCGACTTTGTCTCTCTCCCAGTTCTAGCGATGTTTACAACACCACCACCACCATCACTCCCCACACACACACACAGTGCACTAACCACTGCACCATCACTCCCCACTCACACACACATTGCCCTAACCACTGCTCCACCACTCCCCACTCACACACAGTGCGCTAACCACTGCACCACCACTCCCCACTCACACACAGTGCGCTAACCACTGCACCACCACTCCCCACACACACTCAACGTGCGCTAACCACTGCACCACCACTCCCCCCACACAAATTATGTCGCAACTCAATGCTGCCCTCTTGTGGTAAAAACTAGAATCTCACTCACCAACTCACCCCCTCACTCAACCACCCACCCACTCATCCAGACAAAGCTACCCCAGGTAGCCTCTAGCTGGCTGTGGGGGCAAGTGCTGTTCCACAGACACTGACAAAGCTACCCCAGGTAGCCTTTGGCAGGGCTGTAGGGGCAAGTGCTTTTACATAGACACAGACAAAGCTACCCCAGGTAGCCTCTAGCGCGGCAGTAGAGGCTAGTGCTGTTACACACAGAGAAAGCTACCCCGGGTAGCCTCTAGCAGGGCTATAGGGGCAAGTGCTGTTACACAAACACAGAAAAAGCTACCTTAGGTAGCCTCTCGCAGGGCTGTAGGGGCAAGTGCTCTCACACAGATACATACAAAGCTAACCCAGATAAATTCTAGCAGGGCTGACGGGGCAAATGCTGTCAAAACATACATAGACAAAGTTACCCCAGGTAGCCTCTAGCGGGGCTGTAGGGGCAAGTGCTCTCATACACAGACACAGAGAAAGCTACCCCAGGTACCCTTTAGCAATGCTGTAGGGGCAAGTGCTGTTACACAAACACAGTGTCTGTGGAACAGCACTTGCCCCTACAACCAGCTAGAGGCTACGTGGGGTAGCTTTGTCTGGATGAATGGGTGGGTGGGTGAGTGGGTGAGTTGGTGGGTGAGATTCTAGTTTTTTACCAGAAGAGGGCAGCATTGAGTCGCGAAATAATTTGTGTGGAGGGAGTGGTGGTGCAGTGGTTAGCACACGTTGAGTGTGTGTGGGGAGTGGTGGTGCAGTGGTTAGCGCACTGTGTGTGAGTGGGGAGTGGTGGTGCAGTGGTTAGCGCACTGTGTGTGAGTGGGGAGTGGTGGTGCAGTGGTTAGCGCACTCTGTGTGAGTGGGGAGTGGTGGAGCAGTGGTTAGGGCATTGTGTGTCTGAGTGGGGAGTGGTGGTGCAGTGGTTAGCGCACTGTGTGTGTGAGTGGGGAGTGATGGTGCAGTGGTTAGCGCACTGTGTGTGTGTGTGGGGAGTGATGGTGGTGGTGGTGTTGTAAACATCACTAGAACTGGGAGAGAGACAAAGGCGGTCGGGCGTGGTGGTGCTGGCCACCCACTCCCTCTGTGTGTGTAGCCACAGTGACGGTAGCCTTCATAGGTGCTATTGCTCAAAGCACTTGCCCCTACAACCAGAAAGATTCTACCTGGGGTAGCTTTGTCTGTGTCGCTGTGACAACATTTGCCCCGACAACCAGCTAGAGGCTACCTGGGGTAGCTTTGTCTATGTATGTTTTGACAGCACTTGCCCCTACAGCCCTGCTAGAATTTATCTGGGTTAGCTTTTTTGTATCTGTGTGGCAGCACTTGCCCCTACAGCCCTGCGAGAGGCTATCTAAGGTAGCTTTGTCTGTGTTTGTGTAACAGCACTTGCCCCTACAGCATTGCTAGAGGCTACATGGGGTAGCTTTTTCTGTGTTTGTGTAACAGCACTTGCCCCTACAGCATTGCTAGAGGGTGCCTGGGGTAGCTTTGTCTGTGTCTGTGTATGAGAGCACTTGCCCCTACAGCCCCGCTAGAGGCTACCTGGGGTAGCTTTGTCTATGTATGTTTTGACAGCACTTGCCCCGACAGCCCTGCTAGAATTTATCTGGGTTAGCTTTGTTTGTAACTGTGTGAGAGCACTTGCCCCACAGCACTGCGAGAGGCTACCTAAGGTAGCTTTGTATGTGTTTGTGTAACAGCACTTGCCCCTACAGCCCTGCTAGAGGCTACCTGGGGTAGCTTTGTATGTGTTTGTGTAACAGCACTTGCCCCTACAGCCCTGCTAGAGGCTACCTGGGGTAGCTTTCTCTGTGTGCAAAAGCACTAGCCTCTACAGCCACGCTAAAGGCTACCTGGGGTAGCTTTGTCTGTGTCTATGTAACAGCACTTGCGCCTACAGCCCTGGCAAAGGCTACCTGGGGTAGCTTTGTCAGTGTTTGTGGAACAGCACTTGCCCCCACAGCCAACTAGCGGCTACCTGGGGTAGCTTTGTCTGGATGAGTGGGTGGGTGGTTGAGTGAGGGGGTGAGTTGGTGAGTGAGATTCTAATTTTGTACCACAAGAGGGCAGCATTGAGTCGCGAAATAATTTGTTTGTGGGGAGTGGTGGTGCAGTGGTTAGCGCACGTTGAGTGTGTGTGGGGAGTGGTGGTGCAGTGGTTAGCGCACTGTGTGTGAGTGGGGAGTGGTGGTGCAGTGGTTAGCGCACTGTGTGTGAGTGGGGAGTGGTGGTGCAGTGGTTAGCGCACTGTGTGTGAGTGGGGAGTGGTGGAGCAGTGGTTAGGGCATTGTGTGTCTGAGTGGGGAGTGGTGGTGCAGTGGTTAGCGCACTGTGTGTGTGAGTGGGGAGTGATGGTGCAGTGGTTAGCGCACTGTGTGTGTGTGGGGAGTGATGGTGGTGGTGGTGTTATAAACATCGCTAGAACTGGGAGAGAGACAAAGGCGGTCGGGCGTGGTGGTCCTTGCCACCAACTCCCTCTGTGTGTGTAGCCACATTGCCGGTAGCCTTCATAGGCGCTATTGTTCACAGCACTTGCCCCTACAGTCCTGCTAAAGGCTACCTGGGCGTAACTTTGTCTGTGTGACAGAACTTGCCCCTACAACCAGAAAGAGTCTACCTGGGGTAGCTTTGTCTGTGTCTCTGCGACAACATTTGCCCCGACAACCAGCTAGAGGCTACCTGGGGTAGCTTTGTCTATGTATGTTTTGACAGCACTTGCCCCTACAGCCCTGCTAGAATTTATCTGGGTTAGCTTTTTTGTATCTGTGTGGCAGCACTTGCCCCTACAGCCCTCCTAGAGGCTACCTGGGGTAGCTTTGTCTGTGTTTGTGTAACTGCACTTGCCCCTACAGCATTGCTAGAGGGTACCTGGGGTAGCTTTGGCTGTGTCTGTGTATGAGAGCACTTTCCCCTACAGCCCCGCTAGAGGCTACCTGGGGTAGCTTTGTCTATGTATGTTTTGACAGCACTTGCCCCGACAGCCCTGCTAGAATTTATCTGCGTTAGCTTTGTTTGTATCTGTGTGAGAGCACTTGCCCCTACAGCCCCGCTAGAGGCTATCTGGGGTACCTTTGTCTGTGTCTATGTAACAGCACTTGTCCCTACAGCCCTGCCAAAGGCTACCTGGGGTAGCTTTGTCAGTGTCTGTGGAACAGCACTTGCCCCTCCAACCAGCTAGAGGCTACGTGGGGTAGCTTTGTCTGGATGAATGGGTGGGTGGGTGAGTGGATGAGTTGGTGAGTGAGATTCTACTTTTTTACCACAAGAGGGCAGCATTGAGTCGCGAAATAAGTTGTGTGGGGGGAGTGTTGGTGCAGTGGTTAGCGCACGTTGAGTGTGCGTGTGGGGAGTGGTGGTGCAGCGGTTAGCGCACTGTGTTTGAGTGGGGAGTGGTGGTGCAGTGGTTAGCGCACTGTGTGTGAGTGGGGAGTGGTGGTGCAGTGGTTAGCGCACTCTGTGTGAGTGGGGAGTGGTGGAGCAGTGGTTAGCGCACTGTGTGTGTGAGTGGGGAGTGATGGTGCAGTGGTTAGCGCACTGTGTGTGTGAGTGGGGAGTGATGGTGCAGTGGTTAGCGCACTGTGTGTGTGTGTGGGGAGTGATGGTGGTGGTGGTGGTGTTGTAAACATCGCTAGAACTGGGAGAGAGACAGAGGCGGTCGGGCGTGGTGGTGCTGGCCACCCACTCCCTCTGTGTGTGTATCCACAGTGCCGGTAGCCTTCATAGGTGCTATTGATCAAAGCACTTGCCCCTACAACCAGAAAGATTCTACCTGGGGTAGCTTTGTCTGTGTCTCTGTGACAACATTTGCCCCGACAACCAGCTAGAGGCTACCTGGGGTAGCTTTGTCTATGTATGTTTTGACAGCACTTGCCCCTACAGCACTGCTAGAATTTATCTGGGTTAGCTTTTTTGTATCTGTGTGGCAGCAATTGCCCCTACAGCCCTGCGAGAGGCTACCTAAGGTAGCTTTGTCTGTGTTTGTGTAACAGCACTTGCCCCTACAGCATTGCTAGAGGGTACCTAGTGTAGATTTGTCTGTGTCTGTGTATGAGAGCACTTGCCCCTACAGCCCCGCTAGAGGCTACCTGGGGTAGCTTTGTCTATGTATGTTTTGACAGCACTTGCCCCGACAGCCCTGCTAGAATTTATCTGGGTTAGCTTTGTTTGTATCTGTGTGAGAGCACTTGCCCCTACAGCCCCGCTAGAGGCTACCTGGGGTACCTTTGTCTGTGTCTATGTAACAGCACTTGCCCCTACAGCCCTGCCAAACGCTACCTGGGGTAGCTTTGTCAGTGTCTGTGGAACAGCACTTGCCCCTACAACCAGCTAGAGGCTACGTGGGGTAGCTTTGTCTGGATGAATGGGTGGGTGGGTGAGTGGGTGAGTTGGTGAGTGAGATTCTAGTTTTTTACCACAAGAGGGCAGCATTGAGTCGCGAAATAATTTGTGTGGGGGGAGTGGTAGTGCAGTGGTTAGCGCACGTTGAGTGTGTGTGGGGAGTGGTGGTGCAGTGGTTAGCGCACTGTGTGTGAGTGGGAAGTGGTTCGTGCAGTGGTTAGCGCACTGTGTGTGAGTGGGGAGTGGTGGTGCAGTGGTTAGCGCACTCTGTGTGAGTGGGGAGTGGTGGAGCAGTGGTTAGGGCATTGTGTGTCTGAGTGGGGAGTGGTGGTGCAGTGGTTAGCGCACTGTGTGTGTGAGTGGGGAGTGATGGTGCAGTGGTTAGCGCACTGTGTGTGTGTGTGGGGAGTGATGGTGGTGGTGGTGTTGTAAACATCACTAGAACTGGGAGAGAGACAAAGGCGGTCGGGCGTGGTGGTGCTGGCCACCCACTCCCTCTGTGTGTGTAGCCACAGTGACGGTAGCCTTCATAGGTGCTATTGCTCAAAGCACTTGCCCCTACAACCAGAAAGAGTCTACCTGGGGTAGCTTTGTCTGTGTCTCTGTGACAACATTTGCCCCGACAACCAGCTAGAGGCTACCTGGTGTAGTTTTGTCTATGTATGTTTTGACAGCACTTGCCCCTACAGCCCTGCTAGAATTTATCTGGGTTAGTTTTTTTGTATCTGTGTGGCAGCAATTGCCCCTACAGCCCTGCGAGAGGCTACCTAAGGTAGCTTTGTCTGTGTTTGTGTAACAGCACTTGCCCCTAAAGCCCTGCTAGAGGCTACCTGGGGTAGCTTTGTCTGTGTTTGTGTAACAGCACTTGCCCCTACAGCATTGCTAGAGGGTACCTGGGGTAGCTTTGTCTGTGTCTGTGTATGAGAGCACTTGCCCCTACAGCCCCGCTAGAGGCTACCTGGGGTAGCTTTGTCTATGTATGTTTTGACAGCACTTGCCCCGACAGCCCTGCTAGAATTTATCTGGGTTAGCTTTGTTTGTATCTGTGTGAGAGCACTTGCCCCTACAGCCCCGCTAGAGGCTACCTGGGGTACCTTTGTCTGTGTCTATGTAACAGCACTTGCCCCTACAGCCCTGCCAAAGGCTACCTGGGGTAGCTTTGTCAGTGTCTGTGGAACAGCACTTGCCCCTACAACCAGCTAGAGGCTACGTGGGGTAGCTTTGTCTGGATGAATGGGTGGGTGGGTGAGTGGGAGAGATGGTGAGTGAGATTCTAGTTTTTTACCACAAGAGGGCAGCATTGAGTCGCGAAATAATTTGTGTGGGGGAGTGGTGGTGCAGTGGTTAGCGCACGTTGAGTGTGTGTGGGGAGTGGTGGTGCAGTGGTTAGCGCACTGTGTGTGAGTGGGGAGTGGTGGTGCAGTGGTTAGCACACTGTGTGTGTGTGGGGAGTGGTGGTGCAGTGGTTAGCGCACTGTGTGTGAGTGGGGAGTGGTGGTGCAGTGGTTAGCGCACTGTATGTGAGTGGGGAGTGGTGGAGCAGTGGTTAACGGCATTGTGTGTCTGAGTGGGGAGTGGTGGTGCAGTGGTTAGCGCACTGTGTGTGTGAGTGGGGAATGATGGTGCAGTGGTTAGCGCACTGTGTGTGTGTGTGTGGGGAGTGATGGTGGTGGTGGTGTTGTAAACATCGCTAGAACTGGGAGAGAGACAAAGGCGGTCGGGCGTGGTGGTGGTGGTGGCCACCCACTCCCTCTGTGTGTGTAGCCACAGTGACGGTAGCCTTCATAGGTGCTATTCCTCAAAGCACTTGCCCCTACAACCAGAAAGATTCTACCTGGGGTAGCTTTGTCTGTGTCTCTGTGACAACATTTGCCCCGACAACCAGCTAGAGGCTACCTGGGGTAGCTTTGTCTATGTATGTTTTGACAGCACTTGCCCCTACAGCACTGCTAGAATTTATCTGGGTTAGCTTTTTTGTATCTGTGTGGCAGCAATTGCCCCTACAGCCCAGCGAGAGGCTACCTAAGGTAGCTTTGTCTGTGTTTGTGTAACAGCACTTGCCCCTATAGCCCTGCTAGAGGCTACCTGGTGTAGCTTTGTCTGTGTTTGTGTAACAGCACTTGCCCCTACAGCATTGCTAGAGGGTACCTAGGGTAGATTTGTCTGTGTCTGTGTATGAGAGCACTTGCCCCTACAGCACCGCTAGAGGCTACCTGGGGTAGCTTTGTCTATGTATGTTTTTACAGCACTTGCCCCGACAGCCCTGCTAGAATTTATCTGGGTTAGCTTTGTTTGTATCTGTGTGAGAGCACTTGCCCCTACAGCCCCGCTAGAGGCTACCTGGGGTACCTTTGTCTGTGTCTATGTAACAGCACTTGCCCCTACAGCCCTGCCAAAGGCTACCTGGGGTAGCTTTGTCAGTGTCTGTGGAACAGCACTTGCCCCTACAACCAGCTAGAGGCTACGTGGGGTAGCTTTGTCTGGATGAATGGGTGGGTGGGTGAGTGGGAGATTTGGAGAGTGAGATTCTAGTTTTTTACCACAAGAGGGCAGCATTGAGTCGCGAAATAATTTGTGTGGGGGAGTGGTGGTGCAGTGGTTAGCGCACGTTGAGTGTGTGTGGGGAGTGGTGGTGCAGTGGTTAGCGCACTGTGTGTGAGTGGGGAGTGGTGGTGCAGTGGTTAGCGCACTGTGTGTGAGTGGGGAGTGGTGGTGCAGTGGTTATCGCACTCTGTGTGAGTGGGGAGTGGTGGAGCAGTGGTTAGGGCATTGTGTGTCTGAGTGGGGAGTGGTGGTGCAGTGGTTAGCGCACTGTATGTGAGTGGGGAGTGGTGGAGCAGTGGTTAGGGCATTGTGTGTCTGAGTGGGGAGTGGTGGTGCAGTGGTTAGCGCACTGTGTGTGTGAGTGGGGAATGATGGTGCAGTGGTTAGCGCACTGTGTGTGTGTGTGTGGGGAGTGATGGTGGTGGTGGTGTTGTAAACATCGCTAGAACTGGGAGAGAGACAAAGGCGGTCGGGCGTGGTGGTGGTGGTGGTGGCCACCCACTCCCTCTGTGTGTGTAGCCACAGTGACGGTAGCCTTCATAGGTGCTATTGCTCAAAGCACTTGCCCCTACAACCAGAAAGATTCTACCTGGGGTAGCTTTGTCTGTGTCTCTGTGACAACATTTGCCCCGACAACCAGCTAGAGGCTACCTGGGGTAGCTTTGTCTATGTATGTTTTGACAGCACTTGCCCCTACAGCACTGCTAGAATTTATCTGGGTTAGCTTTTTTGTATCTGTGTGGCAGCAATTGCCCCTACAGCCCAGCGAGAGGCTACCTAAGGTAGCTTTGTCTGTGTTTGTGTAACAGCACTTGCCCCTATAGCCCTGCTAGAGGCTACCTGGTGTAGCTTTGTCTGTGTTTGTGTAACAGCACTTGCCCCTACAGCATTGCTAGAGGGTACCTAGGGTAGATTTGTCTGTGTCTGTGTATGAGAGCACTTGACCCTACAGCACCGCTAGAGGCTACCTGGGGTAGCTTTGTCTATGTATGTTTTTACAGCACTTGCCCCGACAGCCCTGCTAGAATTTATCTGGGTTAGCTTTGTTTGTATCTGTGTGAGAGCACTTGCCCCTACAGCCCCGCTAGAGGCTACCTGGGGTACCTTTGTCTGTGTCTATGTAACAGCACTTGCCCCTACAGCCCTGCCAAAGGCTACCTGGGGTAGCTTTGTCAGTGTCTGTGGAACAGCACTTGCCCCTACAACCAGCTAGAGGCTACGTGGGGTAGCTTTGTCTGGATGAATGGGTGGGTGGGTGAGTGGGTGAGTTGGTGAGTGAGATTCTAGTTTTGTACCACAAGAGGGCAGCAGTGAGTCGCGAAATAATTTGTGTGGGAGGAGCGGTGGTGCAGTGGTTAGCGCACGTTGAGTGTGTGTGCGGAGTGGTGGTGCAGTGGTTAGCGCACTGTGTGTGAGTGGGGAGTGGTGGTGCAGTGGTTAGCGCACTGTGTGTGAGTGGGGAGTGGTGGTCCAGTGGTTAGCGCACTGTGTGTGTGTGGGGAGTGGTGGTGCAGTGGTTAGCGCACTGTGTGTGAGTGGGGAGTGGTGGTGCAGTGGTTAGCGCACTGTATGTGAGTGGGGAGTGGTGGAGCAGTGGTGAGGGCATTGTGTGTCTGAGTGGGGAGTGGTGGTGCAGTGGTTAGCGCACTGTGTGTGTGTGTGTGGGGAGTGATGGTGGTGGTGTTGTAAACATCGCTAGAACTGGGAGAGAGACAAAGGCGGTCGGGCGTGGTGGTGGTGGCCACCCACTCCCTCTGTGTGTGTAGCCACTGTGACGGTAGCCTTCATACTTGCTATTGCTCAAAGCACTTGTCCCTACAACCAGAAAGATTCTACCTGGGGTAGCTTTGTCTGTGTCTCTGTGACAACATTTGCCCCGACAACCAGCTAGAGGCTACCTGGGGTAGCTTTGTCTATGTATGTTTTGACAGCAGTTGCCCCTACAGCACTGCTAGAATTTATCTGGGTTAGCTTTTTTGTATCTGTGTGGCAGCAATTGCCCCTAAAGCCCTGCGAGAGGATACCTAAGGTTGCTTTGTCTGTGTTTGTGTAACAGCACTTGCCCCTATAGCCCTGCTAGAGGCTACCTGGTGTAGCTTTGTCTGTGTTTGTGTAACAGCACTTGCCCCTACAGCATTGCTAGAGGGTACCTAGGGTAGATTTGTCTGTGTCTGTGTATGAGAGCACTTGCCCCTACAGCACCGCTAGAGGCTACCTGGGGTAGCTTTGTCTATGTATGTTTTTACAGCACTTGCCCCGACAGCCCTGCTAGAATTTATCTGGGTTAGCTTTGTTTGTATCTGTGTGAGAGCACTTGCCCCTACAGCCCCGCTAGAGGCTACCTGGGGTACCTTTGTCTGTGTCTATGTAACAGCACTTGCCCCTACAGCCCTGCCAAAGGCTACCTGGGGTAGCTTTGTCAGTGTCTGTGGAACAGCACTTGCCCCTACAACCAGCTAGAGGCTACGTGGGGTAGCTTTGTCTGGATGAATGGGTGGGTGGGTGAGTGGGAGAGTTGGTGAGTGAGATTCTAGTTTTTTACCACAAGAGGGCAGCATTGAGTCGCGAAATAATTTGTGTGGGGGAGTGGTGGTGCAGTGGTTAGCGCACGTTGAGTGTGTGTGGGGAGTGGTGGTGCAGTGGTTAGCGCACTGTGTGTGAGTGGGGAGTGGTGGTGCAGTGGTTAGCGAACTGTGTGTGAGTGGGGAGTGGTGGTGCAGTGGTTATCGCACTCTGTGTGAGTGGGGAGTGGTGGAGCAGTGGTTAGGGCATTGTGTGTCTGAGTGGGGAGTGGTGGTGCAGTGGTTAGCGCACTGTATGTGAGTGGGGAGTGGTGGAGCAGTGGTTAGGGCATTGTGTGTCTGAGTGGGGAGTGGTGGTGCAGTGGTTAGCGCACTGTGTGTGTGAGTGGGGAATGATGGTGCAGTGGTTAGCGCACTGTGTGTGTGTGTGTGGGGAGTGATGGTGGTGGTGGTGTTGTAAACATCGCTAGAACTGGGAGAGAGACAAAGGCGGTCGGGCGTGGTGGTGGTGGTGGCCACCCACTCCCTCTGTGTGTGTAGCCACAGTGACGGTAGCCTTCATAGGTGCTATTGCTCAAAGCACTTGCCCCTACAACCAGAAAGATTCTACCTGGGGTAGCTTTGTCTGTGTCTCTGTGACAACATTTGCCCCGACAACCAGCTAGAGGCTACCTGGGGTAGCTTTGTCTATGTATGTTTTGACAGCACTTGCCCCTACAGCACTGCTAGAATTTATCTGGGTTAGCTTTTTTGTATCTGTGTGGCAGCAATTGCCCCTACAGCCCAGCGAGAGGCTACCTAAGGTAGCTTTGTCTGTGTTTGTGTAACAGCACTTGCCCCTATAGCCCTGCTAGAGGCTACCTGGTGTAGCTTTGTCTGTGTTTGTGTAACAGCACTTGCCCCTACAGCATTGCTAGAGGGTACCTAGGGTAGATTTGTCTGTGTCTGTGTATGAGAGCACTTGCCCCTACAGCACCGCTAGAGGCTACCTGGGGTAGCTTTGTCTATGTATGTTTTTACAGCACTTGCCCCGACAGCCCTGCTAGAATTTATCTGGGTTAGCTTTGTTTGTATCTGTGTGAGAGCACTTGCCCCTACAGCCCCGCTAGAGGCTACCTGGGGTACCTTTGTCTGTGTCTATGTAACAGCACTTGCCCCTACAGCCCTGCCAAAGGCTACCTGGGGTAGCTTTGTCAGTGTCTGTGGAACACCACTTGCCCCTACAACCAGCTAGAGGCTACGTGGGGTAGCTTTGTCTGGATGAATGGGTGGGTGGGTGAGTGGTAGAGTTGGTGAGTGAGATTCTAGTTTTTTACCACAAGAGGGCAGCATTGAGTCGCGAAATAATTTGTGTGGGGGAGTGGTGGTGCAGTGGTTAGCGCACGTTGAGTGTGTGTGGGGAGTGGTGGTGCAGTGGTTAGCGCACTGTGTGTGAGTGGGGAGTGGTGGTGCAGTGGTTAGCGCACTGTGTGTGAGTGGGGAGTGGTGGTGCAGTGGTTATCGCACTCTGTGTGAGTGGGGAGTGGTGGAGCAGTGGTTAGGGCATTGTGTGTCTGAGTGGGGAGTGGTGGTGCAGTGGTTAGCGCACTGTGTGTGTGAGTGGGGAGTGATGGTGCAGTGGTTAGCGCACTGTGTATGTGTGTGTGTGGGGAGTGATGGTGGTGGTGGTGTTGTAAACATCACTAGAACTGGGAGAGAGACAAAGGCGGTCGGGCGTGGTGGTGCTGGCCACCCACTCCCTCTGTGTGTGTACCCACAGTGCCGGTAGCTTTCATAGGTGCTATTGGTCAAAGCACTTGCCCCTACAACCAGAAAGAGTCTACCATGGGGTAGCTTTGTCTGTGTCGCTGTGACAACATTTGCCCCGACAACCAGCTAGAGGCTACCTGGGGTAGCTTTGTCTATGTATGTTTTGACAGCACTTGCCCCTACAGCCCTTATAGAATTTATCTGGGTTAGCTTTATTGTATCTGTTTGGCAGCAATTGCCCCTACACCCCTGCGAGAGGCTACCTAAGGTAGCTTTGTCTGTGTTTGTGTAACAGCACTTGCCCCTATAGCCCTGCTAGAGGCTACCTGGGGTAGCTTTGTCTGTGTTTGTGTAACAGCACTTGCCCCTACAGCATTGCTAGAGGGTACCTGGGGTAGCTTTGTCTGTGTCTGTGTATGAGAGCACTTGCCCCTACAGCCCCGCTAGAGGCTATCTGGGGTAGCTTTGTCTATGCATGTTTTGACAGCACTTGCCCCGACAGCCCTGCTAGAGGCTACCTGGGGTAGCTTTGTCTGTGTCTGTGTATGCGTATGAGAGCACTTGCCCCTACAGCCCTGCTAAAGGCTGCCTAGGATAGCTTGTCTGTGTCTTTGTAGCAGCACTTGCCCCTAAGACCTGCTAGAGGCTACCTGGGGTAGCTTTGTCTGTGTGTAACAGCACTTGCCCCTACAGCCCCGCTAGAGGCTCCCTGGGGTACCTTTGTCTGTGTCTATGTAACAGCACTTGCCCCTACAGCCCTGCCAAAGGCAAACTGGGGTAGCTTTGTCAGTGTCTGTGGAACAGCACTTGCTCCCACAGCCAGCTAGAGGCTACCTGGGGTAGCTTCATCTGGATGAGTGGGTGGGTGGTTGAGTGAGGGGGTGAGTTGGTGAGTGAGATTCTTATTTTTACCACAAGAGGGCAGCATTGAGTCGCGAAATAATTTGTGTGGGGGGAGTGGTGGTGTAGTGGTTAGCGCACGTTGAGTGTGTGTGGGGAGTGGTGGTGCAGTGGTTAGCGCACTGTGTGTGAGTGGGGAGTGGTGGTGCAGTGGTTAGCGCACTGTGTGTGAGTGGGGAGTGGTGGTGCAGTGGTTAGCGCACTCTGTGTGAGTGGAGAGTGGTGGAGCAGTGGTTAGGGCATTGTGTGTCTGAGTGGGGAGTGGTGGTGCATTGGTTAGCGCACTGTGTGTGTGAGTGGGGAGTGATGATACAGTGGTTAGCGCACTGTGTGTGTGTGTGGGGAGTGATGGTGGTGTTGTAAACATCGCTAGAACTGGGAGAGAGTCAAAGGCGGTCGGGCGTGGTGGTGCTGGCCACCCACTCCCTCTGTGTGTGTAGCCACAGTGCCGGTAGCCTTCATAGGTGCTATTGCTCAAAGCACTTGCCCCTACAACCAGAAAGAGTCTACCTGGGGTAGCTTTGTCTGTGTTTGTGTAACAGCACTTGCCCCTACAGCATTGCTAGAGGGTACCTGGGGTAGCTTTCTCTGTGTCTGTGTATGAGAGCACTTGCCCCTACAGCCCCGCTAGAGGCTACCTGGGGTAACTTTGTCTATGTATGTTTTGACAGCACTTGCCCCGTCAGCCCTGCTAGAATTTATCTGGGTTAGCTTTGTTTGTATCTGTGTGAGAGCACTTGCCCCTACAGCCCTGCGAGAGGCTACCTAAGGTAGCTTTTTCTGTGTTTGTGTAACAGCACTTGCCCCTACAGCCCTGTTAGAGGCTACCTGGGGTAGCTTTCTCTGTGTGTAACAGCACTAGCCTCTACTGCCGCGCTAGAGGCTACCTGGGGTAGCTTTGTCTGTGTCTATGTAAAAGCACTTGCCCCTACAGCCCTGCCAAAGGCTACCTGGGGTAGCTTTGTCAGTGTCTGTGGAACAGCACTTGCCCCCACAGCCAGCTAGAGGCTACCTGGGGTAGCTTTGTCTGGATGAGTGGGTGGGTGGTTGAGTGAGGGGGTGAGTTGGTGAGTGAGATTCTAGTTTTTACCACAAGAGGGCAGCATTGAGTCGCGACATAATTTGTGTGGGGGGAGTGGTGGTGCAGTGGTTAGCGCACGTTGAGTGTGTGTGGGGAGTGGTGGTGCAGTGGTTAGCGCACTGTGTGTGAGTGGGGAGTGGTGGTGCAGTGGTTAGCGCACTGTGTGTGAGTGGGGAGTGATGGAGCAGTGGTTAGGGCAATGTGTGTGTGAGTGGGGAGTGATGGTGCAGTGGTTAGCGCACTGTGTGTGTGTGTGTGGGGAGTGATGGTGGTGGTGGTGTTGTAAACATCGCTAGAACTGGGAGAGAGACAAAGTCGGTCGGGCGTTGTGGTGCTGGCCACCCACTCCCTCTGTGTGTGTAGCCACAGTGACGGTAGCCTTCATAGGTGCTATTGCTCAAAGCACTTGCCCCTACAACCAGAAAGAGTCTACCTGGGGTAGCTTTGTCTGTGTCTCTGTGACAACATTTGCCCCGACAACCAGCTAGAGGCTACCTGGTGTAGTTTTGTCTATGTATGTTTTGACAGCACTTGCCCCTACAGCCCTGCTAGAATTTATCTGGGTTAGTTTTTTTGTATCTGTGTGGCAGCAATTGCCCCTACAGCCCTGCGAGAGGCTACCTAAGGTAGCTTTGTCTGTGTTTGTGTAACAGCACTTGCCCCTAAAGCCCTGCTAGAGGCTACCTGGGGTAGCTTTGTCTGTGTTTGTGTAACAGCACTTGCCCCTACAGCATTGCTAGAGGGTACCTGGGGTAGCTTTGTCTGTGTCTGTGTATGAGAGCACTTGCCCCTACAGCCCCGCTAGAGGCTACCTGGGGTAGCTTTGTCTATGTATGTTTTGACAGCACTTGCCCCGACAGCCCTGCTAGAATTTATCTGGGTTAGCTTTGTTTGTATCTGTGTGAGAGCACTTGCCCCTACAGCCCCGCTAGAGGCTACCTGGGGTACCTTTGTCTGTGTCTATGTAACAGCACTTGCCCCTACAGCCCTGCCAAAGGCTACCTGGGGTAGCTTTGTCAGTGTCTGTGGAACAGCACTTGCCCCTACAACCAGCTAGAGGCTACGTGGGGTAGCTTTGTCTGGATGAATGGGTGGGTGGGTGAGTGGGAGAGTTGGTGAGTGAGATTCTAGTCTCGAAATAATTTGTGTGGGGGAGTGGTGGTGCAGTGGTTAGCGCACGTTGAGTGTGTGTGGGGAGTGGTGGTGCAGTGGTTAGCGCACTGTGTGTGAGTGGGGAGTGGTGGTGCAGTGGTTAGCGCACTGTGTGTGAGTGTGGAGTGGTGGTGCAGTGGTTAGCGCACTCTGTGTGAGTGGGGAGTGGTGGAGCAGTGGTTAGGGCATTTTGTGTCTGAGTGGGGAGTGGTGGTGCAGTGGTTAGCGCACTGTGTGTGTGTGTGGGGAGTGATGGTGGTGGTGGTGTTGTAAACATCACTAGAACTGGGAGAGAGACAAAGGCGGTCGGGCGTGGTGGTGCTGGCCACCCACTCCCTCTGTGTGTGTAGCCACAGTGACGGTAGCCTTCATAGGTGCTATTGCTCAAAGCACTTGCCCCTACAACCAGAAAGATTCTACCTGGGGTAGCTTTGTCTGTGTCGCTGTGACAACATTTGCCCCGACAACCAGCTAGAGGCTACCTGGGGTAGCTTTGTCTATGTATGTTTTGACAGCACTTGCCCCTACAGCACTGCTAGAATTTATCTGGGTTAGCTTTTTTGTATCTGTGTGGCAGCAATTGCCCCTACAGCCCTGCGAGAGGCTACCCAAGGTAGTTTTGTCTGTGTTTGTGTAACAGCACTTGCCCCTTTTAGCCCTCATAGAGGCTACCTGGGGTAGCTTTGTCTGTGTTTGTGTAACAGCACTTGCCCCTACAGCATTGCTAGAGGGTACCTGGGGTAGCTTTGTCTGTGTCTGTGTATGAGAGCACTTGCCCCTACAGCCCCGCTAGAGGCTACCTGGGGTAGCTTTGTCTATGTATGTTTTGACAGCACTTGCCCCGACAGCCCTGCTAGAATTTATCTGGGTTAGCTTTGTTTGTATCTGTGTGAGAGCACTTGCCCCTACAGCCCCGCTAGAGGCTACCTGGGGTACCTTTGTCTGTGTCTATGTAACAGCACTTGCCCCTACAGCCCTGCCAAAGGCTACCTGGGGTAGCTTTGTCAGTGTCTGTGGAACAGCACTTGCCCCTACAACCAGCTAGAGGCTACGTGGGGTAGCTTTGTCTGGATGAATGGGTGGGTGGGTGAGTGGGTGAGTTGGTGAGTGAGATTCTAGTTTTTTACCACAAGAGGGCAGCAGTGAGTCGCGAAATAATTTGTGTGGGAGGAGCGGTGGTGCAGTGGTTAGCGCACGTTGAGTGTGTGTGCGGAGTGGTGGTGCAGTGGTTAGCGCACTGTGTGTGAGTGGGGAGTGGTGGTGCAGTGGTTAGCGCAGTGTGTGAGTGGGGAGTGGTGGTGCAGTGGTTAGCACACTGTGTGTGTGTGGGGAGTGGTGGTGCAGTGGTTAGCGCACTGTGTGTGAGTGGGGAGTGGTGGTGCAGTGGTTAGCGCACTGTATGTGAGTGGGGAGTGGTGGAGCAGTGGTTAGGGCATTGTGTGTCTGAGTGGGGAGTGGTGGTGCAGTGGTTAGCGCACTGTGTGTGTGAGTGGGGAATTATGGTGCAGTGGTTAGCGCACTGTGTGTGTGTGGGGAGTGATGGTGGTGGTGGTGTTGTAAACATCGCTAGAACTGGGAGAGAGACAAAGGCGGTCGGGCGTGGTGGTGGTGGCCACCCACTCCCTCTGTGTGTGTAGCCACAGTGACGGTAGCCTTCATAGGTGCTATTGCTCAAAGCACTTGCCCCTACAACCAGAAAGATTCTACCTGGGGTAGCTTTGTCTGTGTCGCTGTGACAACATTTGCCCCGACAACCAGCTAGAGGCTACCTGGGGTAGCTTTGTCTATGTATGTTTTGACAGCACTTGCCCCTACAGCACTGCTAGAATTTATCTGGGTTAGCTTTTTTGTATCTGTGTGGCAGCAATTGCCCCTACAGCCCAGCGAGAGGCTACCTAAGGTAGCTTTGTCTGTGTTTGTGTAACAGCACTTGCCCCTATAGCCCTGCTAGAGGCTACCTGGGGTAGCTTTGTCTGTGTTTGTGTAACAGCACTTGCCCCTACAGCATTGCTAGAGGGTACCTAGGGTAGATTTGTCTGTGTCTGTGTATGAGAGCACTTGCCCCTACAGCACCGCTAGAGGCTACCTGGGGTAGCTTTGTCTATGTATGTTTTTACAGCACTTGCCCCGACAGCCCTGCTAGAATTTATCTGGGTTAGCTTTGTTTGTATCTGTGTGAGAGCACTTGCCCCTACAGCCCCGCTAGAGGCTACCTGGGGTACCTTTGTCTGTGTCTATGTAACAGCACTTGCCCCTACAGCCCTGCCAAAGGCTACCTGGGGTAGCTTTGTCAGTGTCTATGGAACACCACTTGCCCCTACAACCAGCTAGAGGCTACGTGGGGTAGCTTTGTCTGGATGAATGGGTGGGTGGGTGAGTGGTAGAGTTGGTGAGTGAGATTCTAGTTTTTTACCACAAGAGGGCAGCATTGAGTCGCGAAATAATTTGTGTGGGGGAGTGGTGGTGCAGTGGTTAGCGCACGTTGAGTGTGTGTGGGGAGTGGTGGTGCAGTGGTTAGCGCACTGTGTGTGAGTGGGGAGTGGTGGTGCAGTGGTTAGCGCACTGTGTGTGAGTGGGGAGTGGTGGTGCAGTGGTTATCGCACTCTGTGTGAGTGGGGAGTGGTGGAGCAGTGGTTAGGGCATTGTGTGTCTGAGTGGGGAGTGGTGGTGCAGTGGTTAGCGCACTGTGTGTGTGAGTGGGGAGTGATGGTGCAGTGGTTAGCGCACTGTGTATGTGTGTGTGTGGGGAGTGATGGTGGTGGTGGTGTTGTAAACATCACTAGAACTGGGAGAGAGACAAAGGCGGTCGGGCGTGGTGGTGCTGGCCACCCACTCCCTCTGTGTGTGTACCCACAGTGCCGGTAGCCTTCATAGGTGCTATTGGTCAAAGCACTTGCCCCTACAACCAGAAAGAGTCTACCATGGGGTAGCTTTGTCTGTGTCGCTGTGACAACATTTGCCCCGACAACCAGCTAGAGGCTACCTGGGGTAGCTTTGTCTATGTATGTTTTGACAGCACTTGCCCCTACAGCCCTTATAGAATTTATCTGGGTTAGCTTTATTGTATCTGTGTGGCAGCAATTGCCCCTACACCCCTGCGAGAGGCTACCTAAGGTAGCTTTGTCTGTGTTTGTGTAACAGCACTTGCCCCTATAGCCCTGCTAGAGGCTACCTGGGGTAGCTTTGTCTGTGTTTGTGTAACAGCACTTGCCCCTACAGCATTGCTAGAGGGTACCTGGGGTAGCTTTGTCTGTGTCTGTGTATGAGAGCACTTGCCCCTACAGCCCCGCTAGAGGCTATCTGGGGTAGCTTTGTCTATGCATGTTTTGACAGCACTTGCCCCGACAGCCCTGCTAGAGGCTACCTGGGGTAGCTTTGTCTGTGTCTGTGTATGCGTATGAGAGCACTTGCCCCTACAGCCCTGCTAAAGGCTGCCTAGGATAGCTTGTCTGTGTCTTTGTAGCAGCACTTGCCCCTAAGACCTGCTAGAGGCTACCTGGGGTAGCTTTGTCTGTGTGTAACAGCACTTGCCCCTACAGCCCCGCTAGAGGCTCCCTGGGGTACCTTTGTCTGTGTCTATGTAACAGCACTTGCCCCTACAGCCCTGCCAAAGGCAAACTGGGGTAGCTTTGTCAGTGTCTGTGGAACAGCACTTGCTCCCACAGCCAGCTAGAGGCTACCTGGGGTAGCTTCATCTGGATGAGTGGGTGGGTGGTTGAGTGAGGGGGTGAGTTGGTGAGTGAGATTCTTATTTTTACCACAAGAGGGCAGCATTGAGTCGCGAAATAATTTGTGTGGGGGGAGTGGTGGTGTAGTGGTTAGCGCACGTTGAGTGTGTGTGGGGAGTGGTGGTGCAGTGGTTAGCGCACTGTGTGTGAGTGGGGAGTGGTGGTGCAGTGGTTAGCGCACTGTGTGTGAGTGGGGAGTGGTGGTACAGTGGTTAGCGCACTCTGTGTGAGTGGGGAGTGGTGGAGCAGTGGTTAGGGCATTGTGTGTCTGAGTGGGGAGTGGTGGTGCATTGGTTAGCGCACTGTGTGTGTGAGTGGGGAGTGATGATACAGTG
Source organism: Petromyzon marinus (assembly GCF_048934315.1). Lineage (NCBI taxonomy): Eukaryota > Metazoa > Chordata > Hyperoartia > Petromyzontiformes > Petromyzontidae > Petromyzon > Petromyzon marinus. Next base: position 100,596 of record NW_027422800.1, read on the forward strand.
GTTAGCGCACTGTGTGTGTGTGTGGGGAGTGATGGTGGTGTTGTAAACATCGCTAGAACTGGGAGAGAGTCAAAGGCGGTCGGGCGTGGTGGTGCTGGCCACCCACTCCCTCTGTGTGTGTAGCCACAGTGCCGGTAGCCTTCATAGGTGCTATTGCTCAAAGCACTTGCCCCTACAACCAGAAAGAGTCTACCTGGGGTAGCTTTGTCTGTGTTTGTGTAACAGCACTTGCCCCAACAGCATTGCTAGAGGGTACCTGGGGTAGCTTTCTCTGTGTCTGTGTATGAGAGCACTTGCCCCTACAGCCCCGCTAGAGGCTACCTGGGGTAACTTTGTCTATGTATGTTTTGACAGCACTTGCCCCGTCAGCCCTGCTAGAATTTATCTGGGTTAGCTTTGTTTGTATCTGTGTGAGAGCACTTGCCCCTACAGCCCTGCGAGAGGCTACCTAAGGTAGCTTTTTCTGTGTTTGTGTAACAGCACTTGCCCCTACAGCCCTGTTAGAGGCTACCTGGGGTAGCTTTCTCTGTGTGTAACAGCACTAGCCTCTACTGCCGCGCTAGAGGCTACCTGGGGTAGCTTTGTCTGTGTCTATGTAAAAGCACTTGCCCCTACAGCCCTGCCAAAGGCTACCTGGGGTAGCTTTGTCAGTGTCTGTGGAACAGCACTTGCCCCCACAGCCAGCTAGAGGCTACCTGGGGTAGCTTTGTCTGGATGAGTGGGTGGGTGGTTGAGTGAGGGGGTGAGTTGGTGAGTGAGATTCTAGTTTTTACCACAAGAGGGCAGCATTGAGTCGCGACATAATTTGTGTGGGGGGAGTGGTGGTGCAGTGGTTAGCGCACGTTGAGTGTGTGTGGGGAGTGGTGGTGCAGTGGTTAGCGCACTGTGTGTGAGTGGGGAGTGGTGGTGCAGTGGTTAGCGCACTGTGTGTGAGTGGGGAGTGATGGAGCAGTGGTTAGGGCAATGTGTGTGTGAGTGGGGAGTGATGGTGCAGTGGTTAGCGCACTGTGTGTGTGTGTGTGGGGAGTGATGGTGGTGGTGGTGTTGTAAACATCGCTAGAACTGGGAGAGAGACAAAGTCGGTCGGGCGTTGTGGTGCTGGCCACCCACTCCCTCTGTGTGTGTAGCCACAGTGACGGTAGCCTTCATACGTGCTATTGCTCAAAGCACTTGCCCCTACAACCAGAAAGAGTCTACCTGGGGTAGCTTTGTCTGTGTCTCTGTGACAACATTTGCCCCGACAACCAGCTAGAGGCTACCTGGTGTAGTTTTGTCTATGTATGTTTTGACAGCACTTGCCCCTACAGCCCTGCTAGAATTTATCTGGGTTAGTTTTTTTGTATCTGTGTGGCAGCAATTGCCCCTACAGCCCTGCGAGAGGCTACCTAAGGTAGCTTTGTCTGTGTTTGTGTAACAGCACTTGCCCCTAAAGCCCTGCTAGAGGCTACCTGGGGTAGCTTTGTCTGTGTTTGTGTAACAGCACTTGCCCCTACAGCATTGCTAGAGGGTACCTGGGGTAGCTTTGTCTGTGTCTGTGTATGAGAGCACTTGCCCCTACAGCCCCGCTAGAGGCTACCTGGGGTAGCTTTGTCTATGTATGTTTTGACAGCACTTGCCCCGACAGCCCTGCTAGAATTTATCTGGGTTAGCTTTGTTTGTATCTGTGTGAGAGCACTTGCCCCTACAGCCCCGCTAGAGGCTACCTGGGGTACCTTTGTCTGTGTCTATGTAACAGCACTTGCCCCTACAGCCCTGCCAAAGGCTACCTGGGGTAGCTTTGTCAGTGTCTGTGGAACAGCACTTGCCCCTACAACCAGCTAGAGGCTACGTGGGGTAGCTTTGTCTGGATGAATGGGTGGGTGGGTGAGTGGGAGAGTTGGTGAGTGAGATTCTAGTCTCGAAATAATTTGTGTGGGGGAGTGGTGGTGCAGTGGTTAGCGCACGTTGAGTGTGTGTGGGGAGTGGTGGTGCAGTGGTTAGCGCACTGTGTGTGAGTGGGGAGTGGTGGTGCAGTGGTTAGCGCACTGTGTGTGAGTGGGGAGTGGTGGTGCAGTGGTTAGCGCACTCTGTGTGAGTGGGGAGTGGTGGAGCAGTGGTTAGGGCATTGTGTGTCTGAGTGGGGAGTGGTGGTGCAGTGGTTAGCGCACTGTGTGTGTGAGTGGGGAGTGATGGTGCAGTGGTTAGCGCACTGTGTGTGTGTGTGGGGAGTGATGGTGGTGGTGGTGTTGTAAACATCACTAGAACTGGGAGAGAGACAAAGGCGGTCGGGCGTGGTGGTGCTGGCCACCCACTCCCTCTGTGTGTGTAGCCACAGTGACGGTAGCCTTCATAGGTGCTATTGCTCAAAGCACTTGCCCCTACAACCAGAAAGATTCTACCTGGGGTAGCTTTGTCTGTGTCGCTGTGACAACATTTGCCCCGACAACCAGCTAGAGGCTACCTGGGGTAGCTTTGTCTATGTATGTTTTGACAGCACTTGCCCCTACAGCCCTGCTAGAATTTATCTGGGTTAGCTTTTTTGTATCTGTGTGGCAGCACTTGCCCCTACAGCCCTGCGAGAGGCTATCTAAGGTAGCTTTGTCTGTGTTTGTGTAACAGCACTTGCCCCTACAGCATTGCTAGAGGCTACATGGGGTAGCTTTTTCTGTGTTTGTGTAACAGCACTTGCCCCTACAGCATTGCTAGAGGGTGCCTGGGGTAGCTTTGTCTGTGTCTGTGTATGAGAGCACTTGCCCCTACAGCCCCGCTAGAGGCTACCTGGGGTAGCTTTGTCTATGTATGTTTTGACAGCACTTGCCCCGACAGCCCTGCTAGAATTTATCTGGGTTAGCTTTGTTTGTAACTGTGTGAGAGCACTTGCCCCACAGCACTGCGAGAGGCTACCTAAGGTAGCTTTGTATGTGTTTGTGTAACAGCACTTGCCCCTACAGCCCTGCTAGAGGCTACCTGGGGTAGCTTTGTATGTGTTTGTGTAACAGCACTTGCCCCTACAGCCCTGCTAGAGGCTACCTGGGGTAGCTTTCTCTGTGTGCAAAAGCACTAGCCTCTACAGCCACGCTAAAGGCTACCTGGGGTAGCTTTGTCTGTGTCTATGTAACAGCACTTGCGCCTACAGCCCTGGCAAAGGCTACCTGGGGTAGCTTTGTCAGTGTTTGTGGAACAGCACTTGCCCCCACAGCCAACTAGCGGCTACCTGGGGTAGCTTTGTCTGGATGAGTGGGTGGGTGGTTGAGTGAGGGGGTGAGTTGGTGAGTGAGATTCTAATTTTGTACCACAAGAGGGCAGCATTGAGTCGCGAAATAATTTGTTTGTGGGGAGTGGTGGTGCAGTGGTTAGCGCACGTTGAGTGTGTGTGGGGAGTGGTGGTGCAGTGGTTAGCGCACTGTGTGTGAGTGGGGAGTGGTGGTGCAGTGGTTAGCGCACTGTGTGTGAGTGGGGAGTGGTGGTGCAGTGGTTAGCGCACTGTGTGTGAGTGGGGAGTGGTGGAGCAGTGGTTAGGGCATTGTGTGTCTGAGTGGGGAGTGGTGGTGCAGTGGTTAGCGCACTGTGTGTGTGAGTGGGGAGTGATGGTGGTGGTGGTGTTATAAACATCGCTAGAACTGGGAGAGAGACAAAGGCGGTCGGGCGTGGTGGTCCTTGCCACCAACTCCCTCTGTGTGTGTAGCCACATTGCCGGTAGCCTTCATAGGCGCTATTGTTCACAGCACTTGCCCCTACAGTCCTGCTAAAGGCTACCTGGGCGTAACTTTGTCTGTGTGACAGAACTTGCCCCTACAACCAGAAAGAGTCTACCTGGGGTAGCTTTGTCTGTGTCTCTGCGACAACATTTGCCCCGACAACCAGCTAGAGGCTACCTGGGGTAGCTTTGTCTATGTATGTTTTGACAGCACTTGCCCCTACAGCCCTGCTAGAATTTATCTGGGTTAGCTTTTTTGTATCTGTGTGGCAGCACTTGCCCCTACAGCCCTCCTAGAGGCTACCTGGGGTAGCTTTGTCTGTGTTTGTGTAACTGCACTTGCCCCTACAGCATTGCTAGAGGGTACCTGGGGTAGCTTTGGCTGTGTCTGTGTATGAGAGCACTTTCCCCTACAGCCCCGCTAGAGGCTACCTGGGGTAGCTTTGTCTATGTATGTTTTGACAGCACTTGCCCCGACAGCCCTGCTAGAATTTATCTGCGTTAGCTTTGTTTGTATCTGTGTGAGAGCACTTGCCCCTACAGCCCCGCTAGAGGCTATCTGGGGTACCTTTGTCTGTGTCTATGTAACAGCACTTGTCCCTACAGCCCTGCCAAAGGCTACCTGGGGTAGCTTTGTCAGTGTCTGTGGAACAGCACTTGCCCCTCCAACCAGCTAGAGGCTACGTGGGGTAGCTTTGTCTGGATGAATGGGTGGGTGGGTGAGTGGATGAGTTGGTGAGTGAGATTCTACTTTTTTACCACAAGAGGGCAGCATTGAGTCGCGAAATAAGTTGTGTGGGGGGAGTGTTGGTGCAGTGGTTAGCGCACGTTGAGTGTGCGTGTGGGGAGTGGTGGTGCAGCGGTTAGCGCACTGTGTTTGAGTGGGGAGTGGTGGTGCAGTGGTTAGCGCACTGTGTGTGAGTGGGGAGTGGTGGTGCAGTGGTTAGCGCACTCTGTGTGAGTGGGGAGTGGTGGAGCAGTGGTTAGCGCACTGTGTGTGTGAGTGGGGAGTGATGGTGCAGTGGTTAGCGCACTGTGTGTGTGAGTGGGGAGTGATGGTGCAGTGGTTAGCGCACTGTGTGTGTGTGTGGGGAGTGATGGTGGTGGTGGTGGTGTTGTAAACATCGCTAGAACTGGGAGAGAGACAGAGGCGGTCGGGCGTGGTGGTGCTGGCCACCCACTCCCTCTGTGTGTGTATCCACAGTGCCGGTAGCCTTCATAGGTGCTATTGATCAAAGCACTTGCCCCTACAACCAGAAAGATTCTACCTGGGGTAGCTTTGTCTGTGTCTCTGTGACAACATTTGCCCCGACAACCAGCTAGAGGCTACCTGGGGTAGCTTTGTCTATGTATGTTTTGACAGCACTTGCCCCTACAGCACTGCTAGAATTTATCTGGGTTAGCTTTTTTGTATCTGTGTGGCAGCAATTGCCCCTACAGCCCTGCGAGAGGCTACCTAAGGTAGCTTTGTCTGTGTTTGTGTAACAGCACTTGCCCCTACAGCATTGCTAGAGGGTACCTAGTGTAGATTTGTCTGTGTCTGTGTATGAGAGCACTTGCCCCTACAGCCCCGCTAGAGGCTACCTGGGGTAGCTTTGTCTATGTATGTTTTGACAGCACTTGCCCCGACAGCCCTGCTAGAATTTATCTGGGTTAGCTTTGTTTGTATCTGTGTGAGAGCACTTGCCCCTACAGCCCCGCTAGAGGCTACCTGGGGTACCTTTGTCTGTGTCTATGTAACAGCACTTGCCCCTACAGCCCTGCCAAACGCTACCTGGGGTAGCTTTGTCAGTGTCTGTGGAACAGCACTTGCCCCTACAACCAGCTAGAGGCTACGTGGGGTAGCTTTGTCTGGATGAATGGGTGGGTGGGTGAGTGGGTGAGTTGGTGAGTGAGATTCTAGTTTTTTACCACAAGAGGGCAGCATTGAGTCGCGAAATAATTTGTGTGGGGGGAGTGGTAGTGCAGTGGTTAGCGCACGTTGAGTGTGTGTGGGGAGTGGTGGTGCAGTGGTTAGCGCACTGTGTGTGAGTGGGAAGTGGTTCGTGCAGTGGTTAGCGCACTGTGTGTGAGTGGGGAGTGGTGGTGCAGTGGTTAGCGCACTCTGTGTGAGTGGGGAGTGGTGGAGCAGTGGTTAGGGCATTGTGTGTCTGAGTGGGGAGTGGTGGTGCAGTGGTTAGCGCACTGTGTGTGTGAGTGGGGAGTGATGGTGCAGTGGTTAGCGCACTGTGTGTGTGTGTGGGGAGTGATGGTGGTGGTGGTGTTGTAAACATCACTAGAACTGGGAGAGAGACAAAGGCGGTCGGGCGTGGTGGTGCTGGCCACCCACTCCCTCTGTGTGTGTAGCCACAGTGACGGTAGCCTTCATAGGTGCTATTGCTCAAAGCACTTGCCCCTACAACCAGAAAGAGTCTACCTGGGGTAGCTTTGTCTGTGTCTCTGTGACAACATTTGCCCCGACAACCAGCTAGAGGCTACCTGGTGTAGTTTTGTCTATGTATGTTTTGACAGCACTTGCCCCTACAGCCCTGCTAGAATTTATCTGGGTTAGTTTTTTTGTATCTGTGTGGCAGCAATTGCCCCTACAGCCCTGCGAGAGGCTACCTAAGGTAGCTTTGTCTGTGTTTGTGTAACAGCACTTGCCCCTAAAGCCCTGCTAGAGGCTACCTGGGGTAGCTTTGTCTGTGTTTGTGTAACAGCACTTGCCCCTACAGCATTGCTAGAGGGTACCTGGGGTAGCTTTGTCTGTGTCTGTGTATGAGAGCACTTGCCCCTACAGCCCCGCTAGAGGCTACCTGGGGTAGCTTTGTCTATGTATGTTTTGACAGCACTTGCCCCGACAGCCCTGCTAGAATTTATCTGGGTTAGCTTTGTTTGTATCTGTGTGAGAGCACTTGCCCCTACAGCCCCGCTAGAGGCTACCTGGGGTACCTTTGTCTGTGTCTATGTAACAGCACTTGCCCCTACAGCCCTGCCAAAGGCTACCTGGGGTAGCTTTGTCAGTGTCTGTGGAACAGCACTTGCCCCTACAACCAGCTAGAGGCTACGTGGGGTAGCTTTGTCTGGATGAATGGGTGGGTGGGTGAGTGGGAGAGATGGTGAGTGAGATTCTAGTTTTTTACCACAAGAGGGCAGCATTGAGTCGCGAAATAATTTGTGTGGGGGAGTGGTGGTGCAGTGGTTAGCGCACGTTGAGTGTGTGTGGGGAGTGGTGGTGCAGTGGTTAGCGCACTGTGTGTGAGTGGGGAGTGGTGGTGCAGTGGTTAGCACACTGTGTGTGTGTGGGGAGTGGTGGTGCAGTGGTTAGCGCACTGTGTGTGAGTGGGGAGTGGTGGTGCAGTGGTTAGCGCACTGTATGTGAGTGGGGAGTGGTGGAGCAGTGGTTAACGGCATTGTGTGTCTGAGTGGGGAGTGGTGGTGCAGTGGTTAGCGCACTGTGTGTGTGAGTGGGGAATGATGGTGCAGTGGTTAGCGCACTGTGTGTGTGTGTGTGGGGAGTGATGGTGGTGGTGGTGTTGTAAACATCGCTAGAACTGGGAGAGAGACAAAGGCGGTCGGGCGTGGTGGTGGTGGTGGCCACCCACTCCCTCTGTGTGTGTAGCCACAGTGACGGTAGCCTTCATAGGTGCTATTCCTCAAAGCACTTGCCCCTACAACCAGAAAGATTCTACCTGGGGTAGCTTTGTCTGTGTCTCTGTGACAACATTTGCCCCGACAACCAGCTAGAGGCTACCTGGGGTAGCTTTGTCTATGTATGTTTTGACAGCACTTGCCCCTACAGCACTGCTAGAATTTATCTGGGTTAGCTTTTTTGTATCTGTGTAGCAGCAATTGCCCCTACAGCCCAGCGAGAGGCTACCTAAGGTAGCTTTGTCTGTGTTTGTGTAACAGCACTTGCCCCTATAGCCCTGCTAGAGGCTACCTGGTGTAGCTTTGTCTGTGTTTGTGTAACAGCACTTGCCCCTACAGCATTGCTAGAGGGTACCTAGGGTAGATTTGTCTGTGTCTGTGTATGAGAGCACTTGCCCCTACAGCACCGCTAGAGGCTACCTGGGGTAGCTTTGTCTATGTATGTTTTTACAGCACTTGCCCCGACAGCCCTGCTAGAATTTATCTGGGTTAGCTTTGTTTGTATCTGTGTGAGAGCACTTGCCCCTACAGCCCCGCTAGAGGCTACCTGGGGTACCTTTGTCTGTGTCTATGTAACAGCACTTGCCCCTACAGCCCTGCCAAAGGCTACCTGGGGTAGCTTTGTCAGTGTCTGTGGAACAGCACTTGCCCCTACAACCAGCTAGAGGCTACGTGGGGTAGCTTTGTCTGGATGAATGGGTGGGTGGGTGTGGGAGATTTGGAGAGTGAGATTCTAGTTTTTTACCACAAGAGGGCAGCATTGAGTCGCGAAATAATTTGTGTGGGGGAGTGGTGGTGCAGTGGTTAGCGCACGTTGAGTGTGTGTGGGGAGTGGTGGTGCAGTGGTTAGCGCACTGTGTGTGAGTGGGGAGTGGTGGTGCAGTGGTTAGCGCACTGTGTGTGAGTGGGGAGTGGTGGTGCAGTGGTTATCGCACTCTGTGTGAGTGGGGAGTGGTGGAGCAGTGGTTAGGGCATTGTGTGTCTGAGTGGGGAGTGGTGGTGCAGTGGTTAGCGCACTGTATGTGAGTGGGGAGTGGTGGAGCAGTGGTTAGGGCATTGTGTGTCTGAGTGGGGAGTGGTGGTGCAGTGGTTAGCGCACTGTGTGTGTGAGTGGGGAATGATGGTGCAGTGGTTAGCGCACTGTGTGTGTGTGTGTGGGGAGTGATGGTGGTGGTGGTGTTGTAAACATCGCTAGAACTGGGAGAGAGACAAAGGCGGTCGGGCGTGGTGGTGGTGGTGGTGGCCACCCACTCCCTCTGTGTGTGTAGCCACAGTGACGGTAGCCTTCATAGGTGCTATTGCTCAAAGCACTTGCCCCTACAACCAGAAAGATTCTACCTGGGGTAGCTTTGTCTGTGTCTCTGTGACAACATTTGCCCCGACAACCAGCTAGAGGCCTCCTGGGGTAGCTTTGTCTATGTATGTTTTGACAGCACTTGCCCCTACAGCACTGCTAGAATTTATCTGGGTTAGCTTTTTTGTATCTGTGTGGCAGCAATTGCCCCTACAGCCCAGCGAGAGGCTACCTAAGGTAGCTTTGTCTGTGTTTGTGTAACAGCACTTGCCCCTATAGCCCTGCTAGAGGCTACCTGGTGTAGCTTTGTCTGTGTTTGTGTAACAGCACTTGCCCCTACAGCATTGCTAGAGGGTACCTAGGGTAGATTTGTCTGTGTCTGTGTATGAGAGCACTTGACCCTACAGCACCGCTAGAGGCTACCTGGGGTAGCTTTGTCTATGTATGTTTTTACAGCACTTGCCCCGACAGCCCTGCTAGAATTTATCTGGGTTAGCTTTGTTTGTATCTGTGTGAGAGCACTTGCCCCTACAGCCCCGCTAGAGGCTACCTGGGGTACCTTTGTCTGTGTCTATGTAACAGCACTTGCCCCTACAGCCCTGCCAAAGGCTACCTGGGGTAGCTTTGTCAGTGTCTGTGGAACAGCACTTGCCCCTACAACCAGCTAGAGGCTACGTGGGGTAGCTTTGTCTGGATGAATGGGTGGGTGGGTGAGTGGGTGAGTTGGTGAGTGAGATTCTAGTTTTGTACCACAAGAGGGCAGCAGTGAGTCGCGAAATAATTTGTGTGGGAGGAGCGGTGGTGCAGTGGTTAGCGCACGTTGAGTGTGTGTGCGGAGTGGTGGTGCAGTGGTTAGCGCACTGTGTGTGAGTGGGGAGTGGTGGTGCAGTGGTTAGCGCACTGTGTGTGAGTGGGGAGTGGTGGTCCAGTGGTTAGCGCACTGTGTGTGTGTGGGGAGTGGTGGTGCAGTGGTTAGCGCACTGTGTGTGAGTGGGGAGTGGTGGTGCAGTGGTTAGCGCACTGTATGTGAGTGGGGAGTGGTGGAGCAGTGGTGAGGGCATTGTGTGTCTGAGTGGGGAGTGGTGGTGCAGTGGTTAGCGCACTGTGTGTGTGTGTGTGGGGAGTGATGGTGGTGGTGTTGTAAACATCGCTAGAACTGGGAGAGAGACAAAGGCGGTCGGGCGTGGTGGTGGTGGCCACCCACTCCCTCTGTGTGTGTAGCCACTGTGACGGTAGCCTTCATACTTGCTATTGCTCAAAGCACTTGTCCCTACAACCAGAAAGATTCTACCTGGGGTAGCTTTGTCTGTGTCTCTGTGACAACATTTGCCCCGACAACCAGCTAGAGGCTACCTGGGGTAGCTTTGTCTATGTATGTTTTGACAGCAGTTGCCCCTACAGCACTGCTAGAATTTATCTGGGTTAGCTTTTTTGTATCTGTGTGGCAGCAATTGCCCCTAAAGCCCTGCGAGAGGATACCTAAGGTTGCTTTGTCTGTGTTTGTGTAACAGCACTTGCCCCTATAGCCCTGCTAGAGGCTACCTGGTGTAGCTTTGTCTGTGTTTGTGTAACAGCACTTGCCCCTACAGCATTGCTAGAGGGTACCTAGGGTAGATTTGTCTGTGTCTGTGTATGAGAGCACTTGCCCCTACAGCACCGCTAGAGGCTACCTGGGGTAGCTTTGTCTATGTATGTTTTTACAGCACTTGCCCCGACAGCCCTGCTAGAATTTATCTGGGTTAGCTTTGTTTGTATCTGTGTGAGAGCACTTGCCCCTACAGCCCCGCTAGAGGCTACCTGGGGTACCTTTGTCTGTGTCTATGTAACAGCACTTGCCCCTACAGCCCTGCCAAAGGCTACCTGGGGTAGCTTTGTCAGTGTCTGTGGAACAGCACTTGCCCCTACAACCAGCTAGAGGCTACGTGGGGTAGCTTTGTCTGGATGAATGGGTGGGTGGGTGAGTGGGAGAGTTGGTGAGTGAGATTCTAGTTTTTTACCACAAGAGGGCAGCATTGAGTCGCGAAATAATTTGTGTGGGGGAGTGGTGGTGCAGTGGTTAGCGCACGTTGAGTGTGTGTGGGGAGTGGTGGTGCAGTGGTTAGCGCACTGTGTGTGAGTGGGGAGTGGTGGTGCAGTGGTTAGCGAACTGTGTGTGAGTGGGGAGTGGTGGTGCAGTGGTTATCGCACTCTGTGTGAGTGGGGAGTGGTGGAGCAGTGGTTAGGGCATTGTGTGTCTGAGTGGGGAGTGGTGGTGCAGTGGTTAGCGCACTGTATGTGAGTGGGGAGTGGTGGAGCAGTGGTTAGGGCATTGTGTGTCTGAGTGGGGAGTGGTGGTGCAGTGGTTAGCGCACTGTGTGTGTGAGTGGGGAATGATGGTGCAGTGGTTAGCGCACTGTGTGTGTGTGTGTGGGGAGTGATGGTGGTGGTGGTGTTGTAAACATCGCTAGAACTGGGAGAGAGACAAAGGCGGTCGGGCGTGGTGGTGGTGGTGGCCACCCACTCCCTCTGTGTGTGTAGCCACAGTGACGGTAGCCTTCATAGGTGCTATTGCTCAAAGCACTTGCCCCTACAACCAGAAAGATTCTACCTGGGGTAGCTTTGTCTGTGTCTCTGTGACAACATTTGCCCCGACAACCAGCTAGAGGCTACCTGGGGTAGCTTTGTCTATGTATGTTTTGACAGCACTTGCCCCTACAGCACTGCTAGAATTTATCTGGGTTAGCTTTTTTGTATCTGTGTGGCAGCAATTGCCCCTACAGCCCAGCGAGAGGCTACCTAAGGTAGCTTTGTCTGTGTTTGTGTAACAGCACTTGCCCCTATAGCCCTGCTAGAGGCTACCTGGTGTAGCTTTGTCTGTGTTTGTGTAACAGCACTTGCCCCTACAGCATTGCTAGAGGGTACCTAGGGTAGATTTGTCTGTGTCTGTGTATGAGAGCACTTGCCCCTACAGCACCGCTAGAGGCTACCTGGGGTAGCTTTGTCTATGTATGTTTTTACAGCACTTGCCCCGACAGCCCTGCTAGAATTTATCTGGGTTAGCTTTGTTTGTATCTGTGTGAGAGCACTTGCCCCTACAGCCCCGCTAGAGGCTACCTGGGGTACCTTTGTCTGTGTCTATGTAACAGCACTTGCCCCTACAGCCCTGCCAAAGGCTACCTGGGGTAGCTTTGTCAGTGTCTGTGGAACACCACTTGCCCCTACAACCAGCTAGAGGCTACGTGGGGTAGCTTTGTCTGGATGAATGGGTGGGTGGGTGAGTGGTAGAGTTGGTGAGTGAGATTCTAGTTTTTTACCACAAGAGGGCAGCATTGAGTCGCGAAATAATTTGTGTGGGGGAGTGGTGGTGCAGTGGTTAGCGCACGTTGAGTGTGTGTGGGGAGTGGTGGTGCAGTGGTTAGCGCACTGTGTGTGAGTGGGGAGTGGTGGTGCAGTGGTTAGCGCACTGTGTGTGAGTGGGGAGTGGTGGTGCAGTGGTTATCGCACTCTGTGTGAGTGGGGAGTGGTGGAGCAGTGGTTAGGGCATTGTGTGTCTGAGTGGGGAGTGGTGGTGCAGTGGTTAGCGCACTGTGTGTGTGAGTGGGGAGTGATGGTGCAGTGGTTAGCGCACTGTGTATGTGTGTGTGTGGGGAGTGATGGTGGTGGTGGTGTTGTAAACATCACTAGAACTGGGAGAGAGACAAAGGCGGTCGGGCGTGGTGGTGCTGGCCACCCACTCCCTCTGTGTGTGTACCCACAGTGCCGGTAGCTTTCATAGGTGCTATTGGTCAAAGCACTTGCCCCTACAACCAGAAAGAGTCTACCATGGGGTAGCTTTGTCTGTGTCGCTGTGACAACATTTGCCCCGACAACCAGCTAGAGGCTACCTGGGGTAGCTTTGTCTATGTATGTTTTGACAGCACTTGCCCCTACAGCCCTTATAGAATTTATCTGGGTTAGCTTTATTGTATCTGTTTGGCAGCAATTGCCCCTACACCCCTGCGAGAGGCTACCTAAGGTAGCTTTGTCTGTGTTTGTGTAACAGCACTTGCCCCTATAGCCCTGCTAGAGGCTACCTGGGGTAGCTTTGTCTGTGTTTGTGTAACAGCACTTGCCCCTACAGCATTGCTAGAGGGTACCTGGGGTAGCTTTGTCTGTGTCTGTGTATGAGAGCACTTGCCCCTACAGCCCCGCTAGAGGCTATCTGGGGTAGCTTTGTCTATGCATGTTTTGACAGCACTTGCCCCGACAGCCCTGCTAGAGGCTACCTGGGGTAGCTTTGTCTGTGTCTGTGTATGCGTATGAGAGCACTTGCCCCTACAGCCCTGCTAAAGGCTGCCTAGGATAGCTTGTCTGTGTCTTTGTAGCAGCACTTGCCCCTAAGACCTGCTAGAGGCTACCTGGGGTAGCTTTGTCTGTGTGTAACAGCACTTGCCCCTACAGCCCCGCTAGAGGCTCCCTGGGGTACCTTTGTCTGTGTCTATGTAACAGCACTTGCCCCTACAGCCCTGCCAAAGGCAAACTGGGGTAGCTTTGTCAGTGTCTGTGGAACAGCACTTGCTCCCACAGCCAGCTAGAGGCTACCTGGGGTAGCTTCATCTGGATGAGTGGGTGGGTGGTTGAGTGAGGGGGTGAGTTGGTGAGTGAGATTCTTATTTTTACCACAAGAGGGCAGCATTGAGTCGCGAAATAATTTGTGTGGGGGGAGTGGTGGTGTAGTGGTTAGCGCACGTTGAGTGTGTGTGGGGAGTGGTGGTGCAGTGGTTAGCGCACTGTGTGTGAGTGGGGAGTGGTGGTGCAGTGGTTAGCGCACTGTGTGTGAGTGGGGAGTGGTGGTGCAGTGGTTAGCGCACTCTGTGTGAGTGGAGAGTGGTGGAGCAGTGGTTAGGCCATTGTGTGTCTGAGTGGGGAGTGGTGGTGCATTGGTTAGCGCACTGTGTGTGTGAGTGGGGAGTGATGATACAGTGGTTAGCGCACTGTGTGTGTGTGTGGGGAGTGATGGTGGTGTTGTAAACATCGCTAGAACTGGGAGAGAGTCAAAGGCGGTCGGGCGTGGTGGTGCTGGCCACCCACTCCCTCTGTGTGTGTAGCCACAGTGCCGGTAGCCTTCATAGGTGCTATTGCTCAAAGCACTTGCCCCTACAACCAGAAAGAGTCTACCTGGGGTAGCTTTGTCTGTGTTTGTGTAACAGCACTTGCCCCTACAGCATTGCTAGAGGGTACCTGGGGTAGCTTTCTCTGTGTCTGTGTATGAGAGCACTTGCCCCTACAGCCCCGCTAGAGGCTACCTGGGGTAACTTTGTCTATGTATGTTTTGACAGCACTTGCCCCGTCAGCCCTGCTAGAATTTATCTGGGTTAGCTTTGTTTGTATCTGTGTGAGAGCACTTGCCCCTACAGCCCTGCGAGAGGCTACCTAAGGTAGCTTTTTCTGTGTTTGTGTAACAGCACTTGCCCCTACAGCCCTGTTAGAGGCTACCTGGGGTAGCTTTCTCTGTGTGTAACAGCACTAGCCTCTACTGCCGCGCTAGAGGCTACCTGGGGTAGCTTTGTCTGTGTCTATGTAAAAGCACTTGCCCCTACAGCCCTGCCAAAGGCTACCTGGGGTAGCTTTGTCAGTGTCTGTGGAACAGCACTTGCCCCCACAGCCAGCTAGAGGCTACCTGGGGTAGCTTTGTCTGGATGAGTGGGTGGGTGGTTGAGTGAGGGGGTGAGTTGGTGAGTGAGATTCTAGTTTTTACCACAAGAGGGCAGCATTGAGTCGCGACATAATTTGTGTGGGGGGAGTGGTGGTGCAGTGGTTAGCGCACGTTGAGTGTGTGTGGGGAGTGGTGGTGCAGTGGTTAGCGCACTGTGTGTGAGTGGGGAGTGGTGGTGCAGTGGTTAGCGCACTGTGTGTGAGTGGGGAGTGATGGAGCAGTGGTTAGGGCAATGTGTGTGTGAGTGGGGAGTGATGGTGCAGTGGTTAGCGCACTGTGTGTGTGTGTGTGGGGAGTGATGGTGGTGGTGGTGTTGTAAACATCGCTAGAACTGGGAGAGAGACAAAGTCGGTCGGGCGTTGTGGTGCTGGCCACCCACTCCCTCTGTGTGTGTAGCCACAGTGACGGTAGCCTTCATAGGTGCTATTGCTCAAAGCACTTGCCCCTACAACCAGAAAGAGTCTACCTGGGGTAGCTTTGTCTGTGTCTCTGTGACAACATTTGCCCCGACAACCAGCTAGAGGCTACCTGGTGTAGTTTTGTCTATGTATGTTTTGACAGCACTTGCCCCTACAGCCCTGCTAGAATTTATCTGGGTTAGTTTTTTTGTATCTGTGTGGCAGCAATTGCCCCTACAGCCCTGCGAGAGGCTACCTAAGGTAGCTTTGTCTGTGTTTGTGTAACAGCACTTGCCCCTAAAGCCCTGCTAGAGGCTACCTGGGGTAGCTTTGTCTGTGTTTGTGTAACAGCACTTGCCCCTACAGCATTGCTAGAGGGTACCTGGGGTAGCTTTGTCTGTGTCTGTGTATGAGAGCACTTGCCCCTACAGCCCCGCTAGAGGCTACCTGGGGTAGCTTTGTCTATGTATGTTTTGACAGCACTTGCCCCGACAGCCCTGCTAGAATTTATCTGGGTTAGCTTTGTTTGTATCTGTGTGAGAGCACTTGCCCCTACAGCCCCGCTAGAGGCTACCTGGGGTACCTTTGTCTGTGTCTATGTAACAGCACTTGCCCCTACAGCCCTGCCAAAGGCTACCTGGGGTAGCTTTGTCAGTGTCTGTGGAACAGCACTTGCCCCTACAACCAGCTAGAGGCTACGTGGGGTAGCTTTGTCTGGATGAATGGGTGGGTGGGTGAGTGGGAGAGTTGGTGAGTGAGATTCTAGTCTCGAAATAATTTGTGTGGGGGAGTGGTGGTGCAGTGGTTAGCGCACGTTGAGTGTGTGTGGGGAGTGGTGGTGCAGTGGTTAGCGCACTGTGTGTGAGTGGGGAGTGGTGGTGCAGTGGTTAGCGCACTGTGTGTGAGTGTGGAGTGGTGGTGCAGTGGTTAGCGCACTCTGTGTGAGTGGGGAGTGGTGGAGCAGTGGTTAGGGCATTTTGTGTCTGAGTGGGGAGTGGTGGTGCAGTGGTTAGCGCACTGTGTGTGTGTGTGGGGAGTGATGGTGGTGGTGGTGTTGTAAACATCACTAGAACTGGGAGAGAGACAAAGGCGGTCGGGCGTGGTGGTGCTGGCCACCCACTCCCTCTGTGTGTGTAGCCACAGTGACGGTAGCCTTCATAGGTGCTATTGCTCAAAGCACTTGCCCCTACAACCAGAAAGATTCTACCTGGGGTAGCTTTGTCTGTGTCGCTGTGACAACATTTGCCCCGACAACCAGCTAGAGGCTACCTGGGGTAGCTTTGTCTATGTATGTTTTGACAGCACTTGCCCCTACAGCACTGCTAGAATTTATCTGGGTTAGCTTTTTTGTATCTGTGTGGCAGCAATTGCCCCTACAGCCCTGCGAGAGGCTACCCAAGGTAGTTTTGTCTGTGTTTGTGTAACAGCACTTGCCCCTTTTAGCCCTCATAGAGGCTACCTGGGGTAGCTTTGTCTGTGTTTGTGTAACAGCACTTGCCCCTACAGCATTGCTAGAGGGTACCTGGGGTAGCTTTGTCTGTGTCTGTGTATGAGAGCACTTGCCCCTACAGCCCCGCTAGAGGCTACCTGGGGTAGCTTTGTCTATGTATGTTTTGACAGCACTTGCCCCGACAGCCCTGCTAGAATTTATCTGGGTTAGCTTTGTTTGTATCTGTGTGAGAGCACTTGCCCCTACAGCCCCGCTAGAGGCTACCTGGGGTACCTTTGTCTGTGTCTATGTAACAGCACTTGCCCCTACAGCCCTGCCAAAGGCTACCTGGGGTAGCTTTGTCAGTGTCTGTGGAACAGCACTTGCCCCTACAACCAGCTAGAGGCTACGTGGGGTAGCTTTGTCTGGATGAATGGGTGGGTGGGTGAGTGGGTGAGTTGGTGAGTGAGATTCTAGTTTTGTACCACAAGAGGGCAGCAGTGAGTCGCGAAATAATTTGTGTGGGAGGAGCGGTGGTGCAGTGGTTAGCGCACGTTGAGTGTGTGTGCGGAGTGGTGGTGCAGTGGTTAGCGCACTGTGTGTGAGTGGGGAGTGGTGGTGCAGTGGTTAGCGCAGTGTGTGAGTGGGGAGTGGTGGTGCAGTGGTTAGCACACTGTGTGTGTGTGGGGAGTGGTGGTGCAGTGGTTAGCGCACTGTGTGTGAGTGGGGAGTGGTGGTGCAGTGGTTAGCGCACTGTATGTGAGTGGGGAGTGGTGGAGCAGTGGTTAGGGCATTGTGTGTCTGAGTGGGGAGTGGTGGTGCAGTGGTTAGCGCACTGTGTGTGTGAGTGGGGAATTATGGTGCAGTGGTTAGCGCACTGTGTGTGTGTGGGGAGTGATGGTGGTGGTGGTGTTGTAAACATCGCTAGAACTGGGAGAGAGACAAAGGCGGTCGGGCGTGGTGGTGGTGGCCACCCACTCCCTCTGTGTGTGTAGCCACAGTGACGGTAGCCTTCATAGGTGCTATTGCTCAAAGCACTTGCCCCTACAACCAGAAAGATTCTACCTGGGGTAGCTTTGTCTGTGTCGCTGTGACAACATTTGCCCCGACAACCAGCTAGAGGCTACCTGGGGTAGCTTTGTCTATGTATGTTTTGACAGCACTTGCCCCTACAGCACTGCTAGAATTTATCTGGGTTAGCTTTTTTGTATCTGTGTGGCAGCAATTGCCCCTACAGCCCAGCGAGAGGCTACCTAAGGTAGCTTTGTCTGTGTTTGTGTAACAGCACTTGCCCCTATAGCCCTGCTAGAGGCTACCTGGGGTAGCTTTGTCTGTGTTTGTGTAACAGCACTTGCCCCTACAGCATTGCTAGAGGGTACCTAGGGTAGATTTGTCTGTGTCTGTGTATGAGAGCACTTGCCCCTACAGCACCGCTAGAGGCTACCTGGGGTAGCTTTGTCTATGTATGTTTTTACAGCACTTGCCCCGACAGCCCTGCTAGAATTTATCTGGGTTAGCTTTGTTTGTATCTGTGTGAGAGCACTTGCCCCTACAGCCCCGCTAGAGGCTACCTGGGGTACCTTTGTCTGTGTCTATGTAACAGCACTTGCCCCTACAGCCCTGCCAAAGGCTACCTGGGGTAGCTTTGTCAGTGTCTATGGAACACCACTTGCCCCTACAACCAGCTAGAGGCTACGTGGGGTAGCTTTGTCTGGATGAATGGGTGGGTGGGTGAGTGGTAGAGTTGGTGAGTGAGATTCTAGTTTTTTACCACAAGAGGGCAGCATTGAGTCGCGAAATAATTTGTGTGGGGGAGTGGTGGTGCAGTGGTTAGCGCACGTTGAGTGTGTGTGGGGAGTGGTGGTGCAGTGGTTAGCGCACTGTGTGTGAGTGGGGAGTGGTGGTGCAGTGGTTAGCGCACTGTGTGTGAGTGGGGAGTGGTGGTGCAGTGGTTATCGCACTCTGTGTGAGTGGGGAGTGGTGGAGCAGTGGTTAGGGCATTGTGTGTCTGAGTGGGGAGTGGTGGTGCAGTGGTTAGCGCACTGTGTGTGTGAGTGGGGAGTGATGGTGCAGTGGTTAGCGCACTGTGTATGTGTGTGTGTGGGGAGTGATGGTGGTGGTGGTGTTGTAAACATCACTAGAACTGGGAGAGAGACAAAGGCGGTCGGGCGTGGTGGTGCTGGCCACCCACTCCCTCTGTGTGTGTACCCACAGTGCCGGTAGCCTTCATAGGTGCTATTGGTCAAAGCACTTGCCCCTACAACCAGAAAGAGTCTACCATGGGGTAGCTTTGTCTGTGTCGCTGTGACAACATTTGCCCCGACAACCAGCTAGAGGCTACCTGGGGTAGCTTTGTCTATGTATGTTTTGACAGCACTTGCCCCTACAGCCCTTATAGAATTTATCTGGGTTAGCTTTATTGTATCTGTGTGGCAGCAATTGCCCCTACACCCCTGCGAGAGGCTACCTAAGGTAGCTTTGTCTGTGTTTGTGTAACAGCACTTGCCCCTATAGCCCTGCTAGAGGCTACCTGGGGTAGCTTTGTCTGTGTTTGTGTAACAGCACTTGCCCCTACAGCATTGCTAGAGGGTACCTGGGGTAGCTTTGTCTGTGTCTGTGTATGAGAGCACTTGCCCCTACAGCCCCGCTAGAGGCTATCTGGGGTAGCTTTGTCTATGCATGTTTTGACAGCACTTGCCCCGACAGCCCTGCTAGAGGCTACCTGGGGTAGCTTTGTCTGTGTCTGTGTATGCGTATGAGAGCACTTGCCCCTACAGCCCTGCTAAAGGCTGCCTAGGATAGCTTGTCTGTGTCTTTGTAGCAGCACTTGCCCCTAAGACCTGCTAGAGGCTACCTGGGGTAGCTTTGTCTGTGTGTAACAGCACTTGCCCCTACAGCCCCGCTAGAGGCTCCCTGGGGTACCTTTGTCTGTGTCTATGTAACAGCACTTGCCCCTACAGCCCTGCCAAAGGCAAACTGGGGTAGCTTTGTCAGTGTCTGTGGAACAGCACTTGCTCCCACAGCCAGCTAGAGGCTACCTGGGGTAGCTTCATCTGGATGAGTGGGTGGGTGGTTGAGTGAGGGGGTGAGTTGGTGAGTGAGATTCTTATTTTTACCACAAGAGGGCAGCATTGAGTCGCGAAATAATTTGTGTGGGGGGAGTGGTGGTGTAGTGGTTAGCGCACGTTGAGTGTGTGTGGGGAGTGGTGGTGCAGTGGTTAGCGCACTGTGTGTGAGTGGGGAGTGGTGGTGCAGTGGTTAGCGCACTGTGTGTGAGTGGGGAGTGGTGGTACAGTGGTTAGCGCACTCTGTGTGAGTGGGGAGTGGTGGAGCAGTGGTTAGGGCATTGTGTGTCTGAGTGGGGAGTGGTGGTGCATTGGTTAGCGCACTGTGTGTGTGAGTGGGGAGTGATGATACAGTGGTTAGCGCACTGTGTGTGTGTGTGGGGAGTGATGGTGGTGTTGTAAACATCGCTAGAACTGGGAGAGAGTCAAAGGCGGTCGGGCGTGGTGGTGCTGGCCACCCACTCCCTCTGTGTGTGTAGCCACAGTGCCGGTAGCCTTCATAGGTGCTATTGCTCAAAGCACTTGCCCCTACAACCAGAAAGAGTCTACCTGGGGTAGCTTTGTCTGTGTTTGTGTAACAGCACTTGCCCCAACAGCATTGCTAGAGGGTACCTGGGGTAGCTTTCTCTGTGTCTGTGTATGAGAGCACTTGCCCCTACAGCCCCGCTAGAGGCTACCTGGGGTAACTTTGTCTATGTATGTTTTGACAGCACTTGCCCCGTCAGCCCTGCTAGAATTTATCTGGGTTAGCTTTGTTTGTATCTGTGTGAGAGCACTTGCCCCTACAGCCCTGCGAGAGGCTACCTAAGGTAGCTTTTTCTGTGTTTGTGTAACAGCACTTGCCCCTACAGCCCTGTTAGAGGCTACCTGGGGTAGCTTTCTCTGTGTGTAACAGCACTAGCCTCTACTGCCGCGCTAGAGGCTACCTGGGGTAGCTTTGTCTGTGTCTATGTAAAAGCACTTGCCCCTACAGCCCTGCCAAAGGCTACCTGGGGTAGCTTTGTCAGTGTCTGTGGAACAGCACTTGCCCCCACAGCCAGCTAGAGGCTACCTGGGGTAGCTTTGTCTGGATGAGTGGGTGGGTGGTTGAGTGAGGGGGTGAGTTGGTGAGTGAGATTCTAGTTTTTACCACAAGAGGGCAGCATTGAGTCGCGACATAATTTGTGTGGGGGGAGTGGTGGTGCAGTGGTTAGCGCACGTTGAGTGTGTGTGGGGAGTGGTGGTGCAGTGGTTAGCGCACTGTGTGTGAGTGGGGAGTGGTGGTGCAGTGGTTAGCGCACTGTGTGTGAGTGGGGAGTGATGGAGCAGTGGTTAGGGCAATGTGTGTGTGAGTGGGGAGTGATGGTGCAGTGGTTAGCGCACTGTGTGTGTGTGTGTGGGGAGTGATGGTGGTGGTGGTGTTGTAAACATCGCTAGAACTGGGAGAGAGACAAAGTCGGTCGGGCGTTGTGGTGCTGGCCACCCACTCCCTCTGTGTGTGTAGCCACAGTGACGGTAGCCTTCATACGTGCTATTGCTCAAAGCACTTGCCCCTACAACCAGAAAGAGTCTACCTGGGGTAGCTTTGTCTGTGTCTCTGTGACAACATTTGCCCCGACAACCAGCTAGAGGCTACCTGGTGTAGTTTTGTCTATGTATGTTTTGACAGCACTTGCCCCTACAGCCCTGCTAGAATTTATCTGGGTTAGTTTTTTTGTATCTGTGTGGCAGCAATTGCCCCTACAGCCCTGCGAGAGGCTACCTAAGGTAGCTTTGTCTGTGTTTGTGTAACAGCACTTGCCCCTAAAGCCCTGCTAGAGGCTACCTGGGGTAGCTTTGTCTGTGTTTGTGTAACAGCACTTGCCCCTACAGCATTGCTAGAGGGTACCTGGGGTAGCTTTGTCTGTGTCTGTGTATGAGAGCACTTGCCCCTACAGCCCCGCTAGAGGCTACCTGGGGTAGCTTTGTCTATGTATGTTTTGACAGCACTTGCCCCGACAGCCCTGCTAGAATTTATCTGGGTTAGCTTTGTTTGTATCTGTGTGAGAGCACTTGCCCCTACAGCCCCGCTAGAGGCTACCTGGGGTACCTTTGTCTGTGTCTATGTAACAGCACTTGCCCCTACAGCCCTGCCAAAGGCTACCTGGGGTAGCTTTGTCAGTGTCTGTGGAACAGCACTTGCCCCTACAACCAGCTAGAGGCTACGTGGGGTAGCTTTGTCTGGATGAATGGGTGGGTGGGTGAGTGGGAGAGTTGGTGAGTGAGATTCTAGTCTCGAAATAATTTGTGTGGGGGAGTGGTGGTGCAGTGGTTAGCGCACGTTGAGTGTGTGTGGGGAGTGGTGGTGCAGTGGTTAGCGCACTGTGTGTGAGTGGGGAGTGGTGGTGCAGTGGTTAGCGCACTGTGTGTGAGTGGGGAGTGGTGGTGCAGTGGTTAGCGCACTCTGTGTGAGTGGGGAGTGGTGGAGCAGTGGTTAGGGCATTTTGTGTCTGAGTGGGGAGTGGTGGTGCAGTGGTTAGCGCACTGTGTGTGTGAGTGGGGAGTGATGGTGCAGTGGTTAGCGCACTGTGTGTGTGTGTGGGGAGTGATGGTGGTGGTGGTGTTGTAAACATCACTAGAACTGGGAGAGAGACAAAGGCGGTCGGGCGTGGTGGTGCTGGCCACCCACTCCCTCTGTGTGTGTAGCCACAGTGACGGTAGCCTTCATAGGTGCTATTGCTCAAAGCACTTGCCCCTACAACCAGAAAGATTCTACCTGGGGTAGCTTTGTCTGTGTCGCTGTGACAACATTTGCCCCGACAACCAGCTAGAGGCTACCTGGGGTAGCTTTGTCTATGTATGTTTTGACAGCACTTGCCCCTACAGCACTGCTAGAATTTATCTGGGTTAGCTTTTTTGTATCTGTGTGGCAGCAATTGCCCCTACAGCCCTGCGAGAGGCTACCCAAGGTAGTTTTGTCTGTGTTTGTGTAACAGCACTTGCCCCTTTTAGCCCTCATAGAGGCTACCTGGGGTAGCTTTGTCTGTGTTTGTGTAACAGCACTTGCCCCTACAGCATTGCTAGAGGGTACCTGGGGTAGCTTTGTCTGTGTCTGTGTATGAGAGCACTTGCCCCTACAGCCCCGCTAGAGGCTACCTGGGGTAGCTTTGTCTATGTATGTTTTGACAGCACTTGCCCCGACAGCCCTGCTAGAATTTATCTGGGTTAGCTTTGTTTGTATCTGTGTGAGAGCACTTGCCCCTACAGCCCCGCTAGAGGCTACCTGGGGTAGCTTTGTCAGTGTCTGTGGAACAGCACTTGCCCCTACAACCAGCTAGAGGCTACGTGGGGTAGCTTTGTCTGGATGAATGGGTGGGTGGGTGAGTGGGTGAGTTGGTGAGTGAGATTCTAGTTTTGTACCACAAGAGGGCAGCAGTTAGTCGCGAAATAATTTGTGTGGGAGGAGCGGTGGTGCAGTGGTTAGCGCACGTTGAGTGTGTGTGCGGAGTGGTGGTGCAGTGGTTAGCGCACTGTGTGTGAGTGGGGAGTGGTGGTGCAGTGGTTAGCGCACTGTGTGTGAGTGGGGAGTGGTGGTGCAGTGGTTAGCGCACTGTGTGTGTGTGGGGAGTGGTGGTGCAGTGGTTAGCGCACTGTGTGTGAGTGGGGAGTGGTGGTGCAGTGGTTAGCGCACTGTATGTGAGTGGGGAGTGGTGGAGCAGTGGTTAGGGCATTGTGTGTCTGAGTGGGGAGTGGTGGTGCAGTGGTTAGCGCACTGTGTGTGTGAGTGGGGAATGATGGTGCAGTGGTTAGCGCACTGTGTGTGTGTGGGGAGTGATGGTGGTGGTGGTGTTGTAAACATCGCTAGAACTGGGAGAGAGACAAAGGCGGTCGGGCGTGGTGGTGGTGGCCACCCACTCCCTCTGTGTGTGTAGCCACTGTGACGGTAGCCTTCATAGGTGCTATTGCTCAAAGCACTTGTCCCTACAGCCAGAAAGATTCTACCTGGGGTAGCTTTGTCTGTGTCTCTGTGACAACATTTGCCCCGACAACCAGCTAGAGGCTACCTGGGGTAGCTTTGTCTATGTATGTTTTGACAGCACTTGCCCCTACAGCACTGCTAGAATTTATCTGGGTTAGCTTTTTTGTATCTGTGTGGCAGCAATTGCCCCTACAGCCCTGCGAGAGGCTACCTAAGGTAGCTTTGTCTGTGTTTGTGTAACAGCACTTGCCCCTATAGCCCTGCTAGAGGCTACCTGGTGTAGCTTTGTCTGTGTTTGTGTAACAGCACTTGCCCCTACAGCATTGCTAGAGGGTACCTAGGGTAGATTTGTCTGTGTCTGTGTATGAGAGCACTTGCCCCTACAGCACCGCTAGAGGCTACCTGGGGTAGCTTTGTCTATGTATGTTTTGACAGCACTTGCCCCGACAGCCCTGCTAGAATTTATCTGGGTTAGCTTTGTTTGTATCTGTGTGAGAGCACTTGCCCCTACAGCCCCGCTAGAGGCTACCTGGGGTACCTTTGTCTGTGTCTATGTAACAGCACTTGCCCCTACAGCCCTGCCAAAGGCTACCTGGGGTAGCTTTGTCAGTGTCTGTGGAACAGCACTTGCCCCTACAACCAGCTAGAGGCTACGTGGGGTAGCTTTGTCTGGATGAATGGGTGGGTGGGTGAGTGGGTGAGTTGGTGAGTGAGATTCTAGTTTTGTACCACAAGAGGGCAGCAGTGAGTCGCGAAATAATTTGTGTGGGAGGAGCGGTGGTGCAGTGGTTAGCGCACGTTGAGTGTGTGTGCGGAGTGGTGGTGCAGTGGTTAGCGCACTGTGTGTGAGTGGGGAGTTGGTGGTGCAGTGGTTAGCGCAGTGTGTGAGTGGGGAGTGGTGGTGCAGTGGTTAGCACACTGTGTGTGTGTGGGGAGTGGTGGTGCAGTGGTTAGCGCACTGTATGTGAGTGGGGAGTGGTGGAGCAGTGGTTAGGGCATTGTGTGTCTGAGTGGGGAGTGGTGGTGCAGTGGTTAGCGCACTGTGTGTGTGAGTGGGGAATGATGGTGCAGTGGTTAGCGCACTGTGTGTGTGTGGGGAGTGATGGTGGTGGTGGTGTTGTAAACATCGCTAGAACTGGGAGAGAGACAAAGGCGGTCGGGCGTGGTGGTGGTGGCCACCCACTCCCTCTGTGTGTGTAGCCACAGTGACGGTAGCCTTCATAGGTGCTATTGCTCAAAGCACTTGCCCCTACAACCAGAAAGATTCTACCTGGGGTAGCTTTGTCTGTGTCGCTGTGACAACATTTGCCCCGACAACCAGCTAGAGGCTACCTGGGGTAGCTTTGTCTATGTATGTTTTGACAGCACTTGCCCCTACAGCACTGCTAGAATTTATCTGGGTTAGCTTTTTTGTATCTGTGTGGCAGCAATTGCCCCTAAAGCCCTGCGAGAGGCTACCCAAGGTAGTTTTGTCTGTGTTTGTGTAACAGCACTTGCCCCTTTTAGCCCTCATAGAGGCTACCTGGGGTAGCTTTGTCTGTGTTTGTGTAACAGCACTTGCCCCTACAGCATTGCTAGAGGGTACCTGGGGTAGCTTTGTCTGTGTCTGTGTATGAGAGCACTTGCCCCTACAGCCCTACGTCCCCCGGGCCGTCCCCCGGGCCGTCCCCCGGGCCGTCCCCCGGGCCGTCCCCCGGGCCGTCCCCCGGGCCGTCCCCCGGGCCGTCCCCCGGGCCGTCCCCCGGGCCGTCCCCCGGGCCGTCCCCCGGGCCGTCCCCCGGGCCGTCCCTCGGGCCGTCCCCCGGGCCGTCCCCCGGGCCGTCCCCCGGGCCGTCCCCCGGGCCGTCCCCCGGGCCGTCCCCGGGCCGTCCCCCGGGCCGTCCCCCGGGCCGTCCCCCGGGCCGTCCCCCGGGCCGTCCCCCGGGCCGTCTCCCGGGCCGTCCCCCGGGCCGTCCCCCGGGCCGCCGTCCCCGGGCCGTCCCCCGGGCCGTCCCCCGGGCCGTCCCCCGGGCCGTCCCCGGGCCGTCCCCCGGGCCGTCCCCCGGGCCGTCCCCCGGGCCGTCCCCCGGGCCGTCCCCGGGCCGTCCCCCGGGCCGTCCCCCGGGCCGTCCCCCGGGCCGTCCCCCGGGCCGTCCCCCGGGCCGTCCCCCGGGCCGTCCCCCGGGCCGTCCCCCGGGCCGTCCCCCGGGCCGTCCCCCGGGCCGTCCCCCGGGCCGTCCCCCGGGCCGTCCCCCGGGCCGTCCCCCGGGCCGTCCCCCGGGCCGTCCCCCGGGCCGTCCCCCGGGCCGTCCCCCGGGCCGTCCCCCGGGCCGTCCCCCGGGCCGTCCCCCGGGCCGTCCCCCGGGCCGTCCCCCGGGCCGTCCCCCGGGCCGTCCCCCGGGCCGTCCCCCGGGCCGTCCCCCGGGCCGTCCCCCGGGCCGTCCCCGGCCGTCCCCCGGGCCGTCCCCCGGGCCGTCCCCCGGGCCGTCCCCCGGGCCGTCCCCCGGGCCGTCCCCCGGGCCGTCCCCCGGGCCGTCCCCCGGGCCGTCCCCCGGGCCGTCCCCCGGGCCGTCCCCCGGGCCGTCCCCCGGCCGTCCCCCGGGCCGTCCCCCGGGCCGTCCCCCGGGCCGTCCCCCGGGCCGTCCCCCGGGCCGTCCCCCGGGCCGTCCCCGGGCCGTCCCCCGGGCCGTCCCCCGGGCCGTCCCCCGGGCCGTCCCCCGGGCCGTCCCCCGGGCCGTCCCCCGGGCCGTCCCCCGGGCCGTCCCCCGGGCCGTCCCCCGGGCCGTCCCCGGGCCGTCCCCCGGGCCGTCCCCCGGGCCGTCCCCGGGCCGTCCCCCGGGCCGTCCCCCGGGCCGTCCCCCGGGCCGTCCCCCGGGCCGTCCCCCGGGCCGTCCCCCGGGCCGTCACCCGGGCCGTCACCCGGGCCGTCACCCGGGCCGTCACCCGGGCCGGTCCCCGGGCCGGTCCCCGGGCCGGTCCCGGCCGGTCCCCGGGCCGGTCCCCCGGGCCGTCCCCCGGGGTCCCGTCCCCGGGCCTTCCCCCGGGCCGTCCCCCGGGCCGTCCCCCGGGCCGTCCCCCGGGCCGTCCCCCGGGCCGTCCCCCGGGCCGTCCCCCGGGCCGGTCCCCGGGACGGTCCCCGGGCCCGGTCCCCGGGCCGGTCCCCGGGCCGTCCCCCGGGCCGTCCCCCGGGCCGTCCCCCGGGCCGTCCCCCGGGCCGTCCCCCGGGCCGTCCCCGGGGCCGTCCCCCCGGGCCGTCCCCCGGGCCGTCCCCCGGGCCGTCCCCCGGGCCGTCCCCCGGGCCGTCCCCCGGGCCGTCCCCCGGGCAGTCCCCCGGGCCGTCCCCCGGGCCGTCCCCCGGGCCGCCCCCCGGGCCGTCCCCCGGGCCGCCCCCCGGGCCGTCCCCCGGGCCGTCCCCCGGGCCGTCCCCCGGGCCGTCCCCCGGGCCGCCCCCCGGGCCGTCCCCCGGGCCGTCCCCCGGGCCGTCCCCCGGGCCGTCCCCCGGGCCGTCCCCCGGGCCGTCCCCCGGGCCGTCCCCCGGGCCGTCCCCCGGGCCGTCCCCCGGGCCGTCCCCCGGGCCGTCCCCCGGGCCGTCCCCCGGGCCGTCCCCCGGGCCGTCCCCCGGGCCGGTCCCCCGGGCCGTCCCCCGGGCCGTCCCCCGGGCCGTCCCCCGGGCCGTCCCCGGGCCGTCCCCCGGGCCGTCCCCCGGGCCGTCCCCCGGGCCGTCCCCCGGGCCGTCCCCCGGGCCGTCCCCCGGGCCGTCCCCCGGGCCGTCCCCCGGGGCCGTCCCCGGGCCGTCCCCGGGCCGGTCCCCGGGCCGGTCCCCGGGCCGGTCCCCGGGCCGGTCCCCGGGCGTCCCCGGGCCGGTCCCCGGGCCGTCCCCCGGGCCGGTCCCCCGGCCGTCCCCCGGGCCGTCCCCCGGGCCGTCCCCCGGGCCGTCCCCCGGGCCGTCCCCCGGGCCGTCCCCCGGGCCGTCCCCCGGGCCGGTCCCCCGGGCCGTCCCGGGCCGGTCCCCGGGCCGGTCCCCGGGCCGTCCCCCGGGCCGTCCCCCGGGCCGTCCCCCGGGCCGTCCCCCGGGCCGTCCCCGGGCCGTCCCCCGGGCCGTCCCCCGGGCCGTCCCCCGGGCCGTCCCCCGGGCCGTCCCCCGGGCCGTCCCCCGGGCCGTCCCCCGGGCCGTCCCCCGGGCCGTCCCCCGGGCCGTCCCCGGGCCGTCCCCCGGGCCGTCCCCCGGGCCGTCCCCCGGGCCGTCCCCCGGGCCGCCCCCCGGGCCGTCCCCGGGCCGCCCCCGGGCCGTCCCCCGGGCCGTCCCCCGGGCCGTCCCCCGGGCCGTCCCCCGGGCCGTCCCCCGGGCCGTCCCCCGGGCCGTCCCCCGGGCCGTCCCCCGGGCCGTCCCCCGGGCCGTCCCCCGGGCCGTCCCCCGGGCCGTCCCCCGGGCCGTCCCCCGGGCCGTCCCCCGGGCCGTCCCCCGGCCGTCCCCCGGGCCGTCCCCCGGGCCGTCCCCCGGGCCGTCCCCCGGGCCGTCCCCCGGGGCCGTCCCCCGGGCCGTCCCCCGGGCCGTCCCCCGGGCCGTCCCCGGGCCGTCCCCCGGGCCGTCCCCCGGGCCGTCCCCCGGGCCGTCCCCCGGGCCGTCCCCCGGGCCGTCCCCCGGGCCGTCCCCCGGGCCGTCCCCCGGGCCGTCCCCCGGGCCGTCCCCCGGGCCGTCCCCCGGGCCGTCCCCCGGGCCGTCCCCCGGGCCGTCCCCGGGCCGTCCCCCGGGCCGTCCCCCGGGCCGTCCCCCGGGCCGTCCCCCGGGCCGTCCCCCGGGCCGTCCCCCGGGCCGTCCCCCGGGCCGTCCCCCGGGCCGTCCCCCGGGCCGTCCCCCGGGCCGTCCCCCGGGCCGTCCCCCGGGCCGTCCCCCGGGCGTCCCCCGGGCCGTCCCCCGGGCCGTCCCCCGGGCCGTCCCCCGGGCCGTCCCCCGGGCCGTCCCCGGGCCGTCCCCCGGGCCGTCCCCGGGCCGTCCCCCGGGCCGTCCCCGGGCCGTCCCCCGGGCCGTCCCCCGGGCCGTCCCCCGGGCCGTCCCACGGGCCGTCCCCGGGCCGTCCCCCGGGCCGTCCCCCGGGCCGTCCCCCGGGCCGTCCCCGGGCCGTCCCCCGGGCCGTCCCCCGGGCCGTCCCCCGGGCCGTCCCCCGGGCCGTCCCCCGGGCCGTCCCCCGGGCCGTCCCCCGGGCCGTCCCCCGGGCCGTCCCCCGGGCCGGTCCCCGGGCCGGTCCCCGGGCCGGTCCCCCGGGCCGGTCCCCCGGGCCGGTCCCCGGGCCGGTCCCCCGGGCCGGTCCCCGGGCCGGTCCCCGGGCCGTCCCCCGGGCCGGTCCCCCGGGCCCGGTCCCCCGGGCCGGTCCCCGGGCCGGTCCCCCGGGCCGTCCCCCGGGCCGTCCCCCGGGCCGGTCCCCCGGGCCGTCCCCCCGGGCCGGTCCCCCGGGCCGTCCCCCGGGCCGTCCCCCGGGCCGGTCCCCCGGGCCGGTCCCCCGGGCCGGTCCCCGGGCCGGTCCCCGGGCCGGTCCCCCGGGCCGGTCCCCCGGGCCGGTCCCCCGGGCCGGTCCCCCGGGCCGGTCCCCCGGGCCGGTCCCCCGGGCCGGTCCCCCGGCCGGTCCCCCGGGCCGGTCCCCCGGGCCGGTCCCCCGGGCCGGTCCCCGGGCCGGTCCCCCGGGCCGGTCCCCCGGGCGGCCCGGCGGTCCCCCGGGCCGGTCCCCCGGGCCGGTCCCCCGGGCCGGTCCCCCGGGCCGGTCCCCCGGGCCGGTCCCCCGGGCCGGTCCCCCGGGCCGGTCCCCCGGGCCGGTCCCCCGGGCCGGTCCCCCGGGCCGGTCCCCCGGGCCGGTCCCCCGGGCCGGTCCCCCGGGCCGGTCCCCCGGGCCGGTCCCCCGGGCCGGTCCCCCGGGCCGGTCCCCCGGGCCGTCCCCCGGCGGTCCCCCGGGCCGGTCCCCCGGGCCGGTCCCCGGGCCGGTCCCCGGGCCGGTCCCCGGGCCGTCCCCCGGGCCGGTCCCCGGGCCGTCCCCCGGGCCGTCCCCCGGGCCGTCCCCCGGGCCGTCCCCCGGGCCGTCCCCGGGCCGGTCCCCGGGCCGGTCCTCGGGCCGGTCCCCGGGCCGGTCCCCGGGCCGGTCCCCGGGCCGTCCCCCGGGCCGTCCCCCGGGCCGTCCCCCGGGCCGTCCCCCGGGCCGTCCCCCGGGCCGTCCCCGGGCCGTCCCCCGGGCCGTCCCCCGGCCGGTCCCCCGGGCCGGTCCCCCGGGCCGGTCCCCGGGCCGTCCCCGGGCCGTCCCCGGGCCGGTCCCCGGGCCGTCCCCCGGGCCGTCCCCCGGGCCGTCCCCCGGGCCGTCCCCCGGGCCGTCCCCCGGGCCGTCCCCGGGCCGTCCCCCG
The DNA here is from genome assembly GCF_048934315.1 of Petromyzon marinus. Classification (NCBI taxonomy): domain Eukaryota; kingdom Metazoa; phylum Chordata; class Hyperoartia; order Petromyzontiformes; family Petromyzontidae; genus Petromyzon; species Petromyzon marinus. The sequence continues at coordinate 130,062 of NW_027422800.1, forward strand.
GGCCGTCCCCCGGGCCGGTCCCCCGGGCCGGTCCCCGGGCCGTCCCCCGGGCCGTCCCCCGGGCCGTCCCCGGGCCGTCCCCCGGGCCGTCCCCGGGCCGTCCCCCGGGCCGTCCCCCGGGCCGTCCCCCGGGCCGTCCCCCGGGCCGTCCCCCGGGCCGTCCCCCGGGCCGTCCCCCGGGCCGTCCCCGGGCCGTCCCCCGGGCCGTCCCCCGGGCCGTCCCCCGGGCCGTCCCCCGGGCCGTCCCCCGGGCCGTCCCCCGGGCCGTCCCCCGGGCCGTCCCCCGGGCCGTCCCCCGGGCCGTCCCCCGGGCCGTCCCCCGGGCCGTCCCCCGGGCCGTCCCCCGGGCCGTCCCCGGGCCGTCCCCGGGCCGTCCCCCGGGCCGTCCCCCGGGCCGTCCCCCGGGCCGTCCCCCGGGCCGTCCCCCGGGCCGTCCCCCGGGCCGTCCCCCGGGCCGTCCCCCGGGCCGTCCCCGGGCCGTCCCCCGGGCCGTCCCCCGGGCCGTCCCCCGGGCCGTCCCCCGGGCCGTCCCCCGGGCCGTCCCCCGGGCCGTCCCCCGGGCCGTCCCCCGGGCCGTCCCCCGGGCCGTCCCCCGGGCCGTCCCCCGGGCCGTCCCCCGGGCCGTCCCCCGGGCCGTCCCCCGGGCCGTCCCCCGGGCCGTCCCCCGGCCGTCCCCCGGGCCGTCCCCCGGGCCGTCCCCCGGGCCGTCCCCCGGGCCGTCCCCCGGGCCGTCCCCCGGGCCGTCCCCCGGGCCGTCCCCCGGGCCGTCCCCCGGGCCGTCCCCCGGGCCGTCCCCCGGGCCGTCCCCCGGGCCGTCCCCCGGGCCGTCCCCCGGGCCGTCCCCCGGGCCGTCCCCCGGGCCGTCCCCCGGGCCGTCCCCCGGGCCGTCCCCCGGGCCGTCCCCCGGGCCGTCCCCCGGGCCGTCCCCCGGGCCGTCCCCCGGGCCGTCCCCCGGGCCGTCCCCCGGGCCGTCCCCCGGGCCGTCCCCCGGGCCGTCCCCCGGGCCGTCCCCCCGGGCGTCCCCCGGGCCGTCCCCCGGGCCGTCCCCCGGGCCGTCCCCCGGGCCGTCCCCCGGGCCGTCCCCCGGGCCGTCCCCCGGGCCGTCCCCCGGGCCGTCCCCCGGGCCGTCCCCCGGGGCCGTCCCCCGGGCCGTCCCCCGGGCCGTCCCCCGGGCCGTCCCCCGGGCCGTCCCCCGGGCCGTCCCCGGGCCGTCCCCCGGGCCGTCCCCCGGGCCGTCCCCCGGGCCGTCCCCCGGGCCGTCCCCCGGGCCGTCCCCCGGGCCGTCCCCCGGGCCGTCCCCCGGGCCGTCCCCCGGGCCGTCCCCCGGGCCGTCCCCCGGGCCGTCCCCCGGGCCGTCCCCCGGGCCGTCCCCCGGGCCGTCCCCCGGGCCGTCCCCCGGGCCGTCCCCCGGGCCGTCCCCGGGCCGTCCCCCGGGCCGTCCCCCGGGCCGTCCCCCGGGCCGTCCCCCGGGCCGTCCCCCGGGCCGTCCCCCGGGCCGTCCCCCGGGCCGTCCCCCGGGCCGTCCCCCGGGCCGTCCCCCGGGCCGTCCCCGGGCCGGTCCCCGGGCCGTCCCCCGGGCCGTCCCCGGGCCGTCCCCCGGGCCGTCCCCGGGGCCGTCCCCGGGCCGTCCCCCGGGCCGTCCCCCGGGCCGTCCCCCGGCCGTCCCCCGGGCCGTCCCCCGGGCCGTCCCCCGGGCCGTCCCCCGGGCCGTCCCCGGGCCGTCCCCGGGCCGTCCCCCGGGCCGTCCCCCGGGCCGGTCCCCCGGGCCGTCCCCCGGGCCGTCCCCCGGGCCGTCCCCCGGGCCGTCCCCCGGGCCGTCCCCCGGGCCGTCCCCCGGGCCGTCCCCCGGGCCGTCCCCCGGGCCGTCCCCCGGGCCGTCCCCCGGGCCGTCCCCCGGGCCGTCCCCCGGGCCGTCCCCGGGCCGTCCCCCGGGCCGTCCCCGGGCCGTCCCCCGGGCCGTCCCCCGGGCCGTCCCCCGGGCCGTCCCCCGGGCCGGTCCCCCGGGCCGTCCCCCGGGCCGGTCCCCGGGCCGTCCCCGGGCCGTCCCCCGGGCCGTCCCCCGGGCCGTCCCCCGGGCCGTCCCCGGGCCGTCCCCCGGGCCGTCCCCCGGGCCGTCCCCCGGGCCGTCCCCCGGGCCGTCCCCCGGGCCGTCCCCCGGGCCCGTCCCCCGGCCGTCCCCCGGGCCGTCCCCCGGGCCGTCCCCCGGGCCGTCCCCCGGGCCGTCCCCCGGGCCGTCCCCCGGGCCGTCCCCCGGGCCGTCCCCCGGGCCGTCCCCCGGGCCGTCCCCCGGGCCGTCCCCCGGGCCGTCCCCCGGGCCGTCCCCCGGGCCGTCCCCCGGGCCGTCCCCCGGGCCGTCCCCCGGGCCGTCCCCCGGGCCGTCCCCCGGGCCGTCCCCCGGGCCGTCCCACGGGCCGTCCCCCGGGCCGTCCCCCGGGCCGTCCCCCGGGCCGTCCCCCGGGCCGTCCCCCGGGCCGTCCCCCGGGCCGTCCCCCGGGCCGTCCCCCGGGCCGTCCCCCGGGCCGTCCCCCGGGCCGTCCCCCGGGCCGTCCCCGGGCCGTCCCCCGGGCCGCCCCCCGGGCCGTCCCCCGGGCCGTCCCCCGGGCCGTCCCCCGGGCCGTCCCCCGGGCCGTCCCCCGGGCCGTCCCCCGGGCCGTCCCCCGGGCCGTCCCCGGGCCGTCCCCCGGGCCGTCCCCCGGGCCGTCCCCCGGGCCGTCCCCGGGCCGTCCCCCGGGCCGGTCCCCGGGCCGTCCCCCGGGCCGTCCCCGGGCCGTCCCCGGGCCGTCCCCCGGGCCGTCCCCGGGCCGTCCCCCGGGCCGTCCCCCGGGCCGTCCCCCGGGCCGTCCCCCGGGCCGTCCCCCGGGCCGTCCCCGGGCCGTCCCCCGGGCCGTCCCCCGGGCCGGTCCCCCGGGCCGTCCCCCGGGCCGGTCCCCCGGGCCGTCCCCGGGCCGTCCCCCGGGCCGTCCCCCGGGCCGTCCCCCGGGCCGTCCCCCGGGCCGTCCCCCGGGCCGTCCCCCGGGCCGTCCCCCGGGCCGTCCCCCGGGCCGTCCCCCGGGCCGTCCCCCGGGCCGTCCCCCGGGCCGTCCCCCGGGCCGTCCCCCGGGCCGTCCCCGGGCCGTCCCCCGGGCCGTCCCCCGGGGCCGTCCCCCGGGGCACGTCCCCCGGGCCGTCCCCCGGCCGTCCCCCGGGCCGTCCCCCGGGGCC
>NW_027422801.1:5000-7500 GCF_048934315.1 Petromyzon marinus
CTCTGAGTACAGTCGTTTAGCCTCTCTCACCGCTTTGCTAAACCTGTTCTTCGACTCCTTGAATCTGTCTCTATCCCCACTCCTAAACGCTTCCTCCTTCTCCAACCTCAACCTTTTGAGCTTTGCTGAGAACCAGGGCTTGTTGTTGTTAAAGTTCACCCTGGTACGTGTTGGGATACAGCAGTCCTCACAGAAGCTGATGTACACAGCCTCTGTGAGTTCATCCAGACTATTGGTAGCAGTCGTGAACATATCCCAGTCAGTACAGTCTAAGCACGCCCGCAAATCTTCCACAGCCTCACTGGTCCACTGTTTAGATGTCCTCACAGCAGGTTTACAGAGTTTTAGTTGCTGCCTGTATGCACGAATCAGGTGGACCAAGGGAGTTCTGTGCGAGCCGAACAGCCCCGTGACCCACAAGAGAAACATCCCCGCCAAATTCGAGCGTTTGACGGGGTCTATCCGTGAAAAAATATTCACGTTTTTGAGTGCACATGCATTTCTGCTGCAAATGCCTCTGGAAGTTTCATGCCGTTCGTATGCCAATTGTGGCAACACGAAAATGACCCGTTTTCCCATTCCGAGGGATTTCTGTGCGACCCTAACAGCCCCGTGAGCCACAAGAGACACATCCCCGCCAATTTCTAGCGTTTCACGGGGTCTATCCGTGAAAAATATAGACGTTTTTGAGTGCACATGCATTTCTGCTGCAGATGCCTCTGGAAGTTTCATGCCGTTCGTACGCAATGTGGCAACACGAAAATGACCCCTTTTCCCATTCCGAGGGATTTCTGTGCGACCCTAACTAACAGCGCCCGTGAGCCACAAGAGAGACATCCCCGCCAATTTATAGCGTTTCACGGGGTCTATCCGTGAAAAATATAGACGTTTTTGAGTGCACATGCATTCCTGCTGCAAATGCCTCTGGAAGTTTCATGCCGTTCCTATGCAATGTGGCCACACAAAAATGACCCGTTTTCCCATTCCGAGGCATTTCTGTGCGACCCTAACAGCCCCGTGAGCCACAAGAGAGACATCCCCGCCAACTTCTAGCGTTTGACGGGGTCTATGCGTGAAAAATATTAAAATTTTTGAGTGCACGTGCCTTTCTGCTGCAAATGCCTCTGGAAGTTTCATGGCGTTCCTATGCAATGTGGCAACACGAAAATGACCCCTTTTCCCATTCCGAGGGAGTTCTGTGCCACCCTAACAGCCCCGTGAGCCACAAGAGACACATCCCCGCCAATTTCTAGCGTTTCACGGGGTCTATCCGTGAAACATATAGAAGTTTTTGAGTGCACATGCATTCCTGCTGCAAATGCCTCTGGAAGTTTCATGCGGTTCGTACGCAATGTGGCAACACGAAAATGACCCGTTTTCCCATTCCCAGGGATTTCTGTGCGACCCGAACAGCCCCGTGAGCCACAAGAGACACATCCCCGCCAATTTCTAGCGTTTCACGGGGTCTATCCGTGAAAAATATCAATTTTTTTTTGACTGCACATGCATTTCTGCTGCAAATGCCTCTGGAAGTTGCATGCGGTTCGCATGCAATGTGGCGACACGAAAATGACCCGTTTTCCCATTCCGAGGGATTTCTGTGCCACCCTAACAGCCCCGTGAGCCACAAGAGAGACATCCCCGCCAATTTCTAGCGTATCACGGGGTCTATCCGTGAGAAATATTCACTTTTTTGAGTGCACATGCATTCCTGCTGCAAATGCCTCTGGAAGTTTCATGCGGTTCGTATGCAATGTGGCGACACGAAAATGACCCGTTTTCCCATTCCGAGGGATTTCTGTGCCACCCTAACAGCCCCGTGAGCCACAAGAGAGACATCCCCGCCCACTTCTAGCGTTTCACGGGGTCTCTCCGTGAAAAATATCACATTTTTTGAGTGCACATGCATTCCTGCTGCAAATGCCTCTGGAAGTTTCATGCGGTTCGCATGCAATGTGGCGACACGAAAATGACCCGTTTTTTCCCATTCCGAGGGATTTCTGTGCCACCCTAACAGCCCCGTGAGCCACAAGAGACACATCCCCGCCAATTTCTAGCGTTTCACGGGGTCTATCCGTGAAAAATATTCAATTTTTTGACTGCACATGCATTTCTGCTGCAAATGCCTCTGGAAGTTTCATGCGGTTCGCATGCAATGTGGCGACACGAAAATGACCCGTTTTCCCATTCCGAGGGATTTCTGTGCCACCCTAACAGCCCCGTGAGCCACAAGAGAGACATCGCCGCCAATTTCTAGCGTTTCACGGGGTCTATCCGTGAAAAATATTCACTTTTTTGACTGCACATGCATTCCTGCTGCAAATGCCTCTGGAAGTTTCATGCCGTTCGCATGCAATGTGGCAACACGAAAATGACCCGTTTTCCCATTCCGAGGGATTTCTGTGCCACCCTAACAGCCCCGTGAGCCACAAGAGACACATCCCCGCCAATTTCTAGCGTTTCACGGGGTCTATCCGTAAAAATGTAGCACGCACCAAAA
>NW_027422801.1:17500-20000 GCF_048934315.1 Petromyzon marinus
CTGTTGGTATACAGGGAGAAGAGCAGTGGGCAAAGGACGCAGCCCTGAGGAGTTCCCGTGCTGATGGACCTGGAGTCAGAGACTTCTGTTCCCGGCTTAACGCACTGCTTCCTGTCAGAGAGGAAGTCTGTGATCCACCTGCAGGTGGAGTAGGGCACGTTCAGCTGGAAGAGCTTGTCCTGAAGCAGGGCAGGGATGATGGTGTTGAAGGCAGAGCTGAAGTCCACAAACAGGATCCTGGCGTAGGATGCTGGGGCGTCCACATGCTGTAGGGTGAAGTGGAGGGCCATGTTAACTGCGTCGTCCACAGACCTGTTGGCTCTGTAGGCAAACTGAAGGGGGTCCAGGAGAGGGTCTGTGATGGCTTTGAGGTGTGCCAGGAGCAGGCGCTCAAAAGACTTCATTACCACAGATGTAAGGGCGACCGGTCTGTAATCATTTAGTCCTGTTGGCCTTAGCTTTTTGGGCACAGCGATGATGGTGGAGGACTTGAGACAGGCTGGTACATGGCATGTCTCCAGGGAGGTGTTAAAGATGTTGGTGAACACCGGAGACAGCTGGCCAGCGCAGTGCCTGAGGGTGGCTGGAGAGACAGAGTCCGGCCCGGCTGCTTTGCGTGGATTCTGCCTCTTGAAAAGCCCATTAACTTCTCCCTCCTGAAAGGAGAGAGTCGTTTCTGTAGTATGGGTGGGGGATGGGGCCTCTTGGGTGGGAAGGGGTGGTTCAGGACAGTCCAATTGTCTTTCAAATCTACGGTAGAACTCGTTCAGGTCGTTGGCTAGGCGGGAGTCGTTAGTGGTGTGGGGCGCTCTGGGTTTGTAGTTGGTGATGTGCCTGAGCCCTTTGGCAGACAGAAGCAGCGTCGTTAGTAGAGAACTGGTGTTTTAGTGTCTCTGAGTACAGTCGTTTAGCCTCTCTCACCGCTTTGCTAAACCTGTTCTTCGACTCCTTGAATCTGTCTCTATCCCCACTCCTAAACGCTTCCTCCTTCTCCAACCTCAACCTTTTGAGCTTTGCTGAGAACCAGGGCTTGTTGTTGTTAAAGTTCACCCTGGTACGTGTTGGGATACAGCAGTCCTCACAGAAGCTGATGTACACAGCCTCTGTGAGTTCATCCAGACTATTGGTAGCAGTCGTGAACATATCCCAGTCAGTACAGTCTAAGCACGCCCGCAAATCTTCCACAGCCTCACTGGTCCACTGTTTAGATGTCCTCACAGCAGGTTTACAGAGTTTTAGTTGCTGCCTGTATGCACGAATCAGGTGGACCAAGGGAGTTCTGTGCGAGCCGAACAGCCCCGTGACCCACAAGAGAAACATCCCCGCCAAATTCGAGCGTTTGACGGGGTCTATCCGTGAAAAAATATTCACGTTTTTGAGTGCACATGCATTTCTGCTGCAAATGCCTCTGGAAGTTTCATGCCGTTCGTATGCCAATTGTGGCAACACGAAAATGACCCGTTTTCCCATTCCGAGGGATTTCTGTGCGACCCTAACAGCCCCGTGAGCCACAAGAGACACATCCCCGCCAATTTCTAGCGTTTCACGGGGTCTATCCGTGAAAAATATAGACGTTTTTGAGTGCACATGCATTTCTGCTGCAGATGCCTCTGGAAGTTTCATGCCGTTCGTACGCAATGTGGCAACACGAAAATGACCCCTTTTCCCATTCCGAGGGATTTCTGTGCGACCCTAACTAACAGCGCCCGTGAGCCACAAGAGAGACATCCCCGCCAATTTATAGCGTTTCACGGGGTCTATCCGTGAAAAATATAGACGTTTTTGAGTGCACATGCATTCCTGCTGCAAATGCCTCTGGAAGTTTCATGCCGTTCCTATGCAATGTGGCCACACAAAAATGACCCGTTTTCCCATTCCGAGGCATTTCTGTGCGACCCTAACAGCCCCGTGAGCCACAAGAGAGACATCCCCGCCAACTTCTAGCGTTTGACGGGGTCTATGCGTGAAAAATATTAAAATTTTTGAGTGCACGTGCCTTTCTGCTGCAAATGCCTCTGGAAGTTTCATGGCGTTCCTATGCAATGTGGCAACACGAAAATGACCCCTTTTCCCATTCCGAGGGAGTTCTGTGCCACCCTAACAGCCCCGTGAGCCACAAGAGACACATCCCCGCCAATTTCTAGCGTTTCACGGGGTCTATCCGTGAAACATATAGAAGTTTTTGAGTGCACATGCATTCCTGCTGCAAATGCCTCTGGAAGTTTCATGCGGTTCGTACGCAATGTGGCAACACGAAAATGACCCGTTTTCCCATTCCCAGGGATTTCTGTGCGACCCGAACAGCCCCGTGAGCCACAAGAGACACATCCCCGCCAATTTCTAGCGTTTCACGGGGTCTATCCGTGAAAAATATCAATTTTTTTTTGACTGCACATGCATTTCTGCTGCAAATGCCTCTGGAAGTTGCATGCGGTTCGCATGCAATGTGGCGACACGAAAATGACCCGTTTTCCCATTCCGAGGGATTTCTGTGCCACCC
>NW_027422801.1:27500-30000 GCF_048934315.1 Petromyzon marinus
ACAGCTCTTGCATTTGCTGATGATTTGGTGTTGGTGAGCGAATCTTGGGTTGGTATGGCCGCCAATCTAGCGATCTTGGAATCATTTTGTGGGCTATCGGGATTGGAGGTTCAGGCCAGAAAGTGCCAGGGCTTCATGATAAGCCCAACCAAAGATTCATATACGGTGAACAACTGCGACCCATGGACTATCAAAAATAAAGATGTCCATATGATCCAACCTGATGAATCAACGAAATACCTTGGTCTGAAAATTGGCCCTTGGACTGGCACTATACAGCCTGATCTACATTGTCAGCTAAAGACATGGATCTCGAAAATCGATGAGGCGCCTCTGAAGCCAACTCAGAAGGTTGAACTACTCAATGCCTATGCCCTACCCAGATTGTTATATCCTGCAGACCACTCGGACTGCAAGCAATCAACTCTCCGTGGGTTGGACCAAGAGATTAGAAAGGCGGTAAAAGGATGGCTCCACCTTCCCGCTTCAACTTGTGATGGACTGTTATATGCCAGAGCCCGAGACGGAGGCCTTGCCATCTTGAAACTGGAAAAAACAATCCCTTCGGTTCAAGTTAGAAGGCTGCAACGTATAGCAAACTCGTCCGATGCTATCACCCGTAATATTGTGTCCTCGCAGGGTATGGAGGAAGAATACCGTAATTTGTGGGTACGAGCAGGGGGTGACAGTGATGCAATCCCAACATTCGTCCTCAGGGACTCGGTGTCAAAAGAACCTGTATATCCGAGACCCTGCGATTGGAGGGAGCATGAATTTCAGAGATGGTGCGAAAAGCCGGTTCAAGGAAGGGGCATTGTAAACTTTGCGCATGATAGAATCAGTAATGCTTGGTTGAGGCCATGGTGCGGCTTTAAACAATGCTTCTTTATCGCAGCACTACAACTAAGGGCAAATATTTACCCAACAAGAGAAAGCTTGAACAGAGGCAGAGATGGGGCCTTACGTTCCTGCAGGAAATGCTCTGCCAGACTCGAGTCCCTTTCGCACATTCTCGGTCAATGTCCTGCAGTACAGAAAGCAAGAATTGCGCGACATAACAAGATCAGTAACATTCTGGCAGACGAAGCGGCTAGATTGGGCTGGTCTGTATACAAAGAGCCACGGTTCATATCCGAGACGGGAGAGATGAGAAAGCCTGACCTCGTGTTTGCAAAAGATGAGGAGGCGGTTGTGATCGATGTCACCGTCCGTTTTGAGCTTTCAAAGAATACCTTGTCAGATGCTGCCTCGCACAAAGTTTCGTACTATACCTCTCTTGGTGATCAAGTCAAAGTGCTGACGAAGGCTAGCAAGGTCACATTCTTTGGATTCCCGGTTGGGGCAAGAGGAAAGTGGCCCCTTGAGAATAACGAGGTACTTACCTCCCTGGGCCTGACCAAACCCAGAACGACATCACTGGCCAAGATGATTTCCCGCAGAACGCTGCTTTTCTCTCTTGATATTCTGAGAATGTTCTGTGGAAATTATGCGGTCTATGAACAGTCATAGACAACCTCCGAAACAAATAATAGTTTTGTTTTAAGATGTCATTTGTTTTAGATTGATTTTGTTATTTTCGAAGGTGAAGTCGGTTTTTATTTCATTTTACTATTTTTCACAATTTAGATTGTTATTTTCCAAGACGAAGTCTTGGTTCTTTTTTTTATTGTTAGTTTTTTTTTTAACACGTCGTATTTGTTACTTTAGAGCTTAGAGGGGACTTTATTTTCGCCTTACTATTTTCTGCCTACAAAGAAGATTAAAAATAAGCTTTTTTCAAGATGATTTTGTTATTTTCCAAGGTGAAGTCTTGGTATTCTTATTTTACTATTTTCCATAAAGAAGACCTTTCTTTTAGATTTTGTTATTTTCCAAGACGAAGACTTGGTATTTTTATTATATTGCTATTTTTTACACGAAGCTTATTCAAGAGCACTTATATAGATTAGACTTTGTTATTTTAATTCTTTATTTTTGAACTACATCAGTTCGAGAGTCCTGTAACTTACTATTTTCTGCCTACAAAGAAGATTACAAATAAGCTTTATTTAAGATGTTTTAGATTAGATTTTGTTATTTTCCAAGGTGAAGTCTTGGTTTTTTTTATTTTACTATTTTCCACAAAGAAGATTTTTCTTTTCTTTTAGATTTTGTTATTTTCCAAGACGAAGACTTGGTATTTTTTTGCTATTTTTTTACAGGAAGCTTTATTCAAGAGCACTTATATAGATTAGACTTTGTTATTTTAATTCTTTATTTTTGCACTACATCAGTTCGAGAGAAGACTACAAACCAGCTTTATTTAAGATGTTTTAGATTAGATTTTGTTATTTTCCAAGGTGAAGTCTTGGTTTTTTATTTTACTATTTTCCACAAAGAAGACTTTTCTTTTAGATTTTGTTATTTTCCAAGACGAAGACTTGGTATTTTTTTATTGCTATTTTTTTTACACGAAGCCTATTCAAGAGCACTTATATAGATTAGACTTTGTTATTTTAAT